>NW_026137708.1:65000-70000 GCF_019393585.1 Leptopilina boulardi | reverse complement strand
TATTCTCTTATTTTCTATTTTTTTTTTAAATTTTTTATTTAGGCAATTTTTTTTATTTTCTTATCTATTTTAAAACCAAATAAATAAAATTTTTTTCTCCTTTTTGCACCATCCTGATTTTTTTATTTATTTTTTTCTCTCGTTTTCTTTTATTTTTTTTTATCAAATAAAGGAAATATATTTTTTGTGCTCCCTTGTGTCACTCATTCAATTAGGAACTGTTTATTTTATTTTTTTTATAATAGCGTCCATATTTTAAATGTGATGTTTGTATAGTTTGATGTTATATGTGATTGTTCAATTTGCTCTGTGCATTGCTCGCTTGCGTTAAATAATCAACAAAATTTTTTTTTAAATAACATCAGTTGTGCTTTAAAATTTTTTCTCAGGCTAGTTTTTTTTTTGCAAATAGTCGTAATATTTTTTATTCTTTCGGAGGATAATCTTGATTCGAATTGATTTTAAAATTGAAATAAATTTTTTTTTTTCTCTTATTGCCTTGATCGACGGTTTTTAGTTTTTTTCTTTTTATCATGGATCGTGCGAATAGCGACGATTTTTTAACTGACGATGGTTCCGTTCACGATGAAGTGCCCGGCGCCGTCCCTCAGAACAATGGAAGATTTCGGCAAATGCTTAAATTGCCTGGATTTTACCACCAGGAACCAGCGGTATGGTTTGCGGAAATCGAGTTGCTTTTTGATTATGCGGGAGTTCGTACAGAAAAAACTAAAGCCGGGGCTGTCCTGGCCGCATTAGAATTCGATACGGTCATGACAATCAGCGATATTATCACACAACAAACTCCTCCAGCAGACATTTACCAACAAATTAAACAACGACTGATAACTAGCTTTGCGGTCTCGTCAGAGTCGCGATTACGACAATTATTAAAGGGAGAATTATCTACTGAGGGAAAACCATCGTTAATTTTAAATCGCATAAAAAACCTAAGTCAAGGTAAATGCGGTGAGGAAATAATAAAAGCTGTGTTCTTGGATCAGTTGCCTAACAATTGTCGATCAGCTTTGGCCTTGAGCGAAGTTAGAGAGATTGATAAATTAGCCGAACTCGCCGATCGTTTTGTCGAAGCCTCCGGTCAGGGTAGTTCTTCTCAAGTTTCTGCAGTCTCTTCCGAAAATTCAAACGATGAATTATTAAAGATGATAGAAGCTTTGTCGGCCAAGGTTGACGCAATTTCAGCTCCGGGTAGATTCCGTCCAAATCAACGTTCAAACTTCTATAACAGAGGAAATAGAAGTAAATCAGCTGGTAATAGAAATTTTAACAACAATAAAAATTTTAATAGAAATCCAAATTATAAAAATCAAAATTTTAAACAAAATAATTCACAAAAGAACCTTAATGGCAACGAATCACAATTATGTTTTTATCATTCCAAATTTGGAAATAAAGCAAATAAATGTATTCCTCCATGTATTATGCAAGCTAGCACGAGTTCGGGAAACTGAAAAAGCCGCGTCAAGTTAATATGATAGTCAACAATTCTTTTTCAAAACGGTTATACATTCAAGATCGCGTTACGGGAATGAAATTTTTAATAGATACCGGTTCGGATTTGTCATTGGTTCCGGTAAATGCCAAGCACAAAGGGAAGGTTTCCGATTATGTCATTTATGCTGCGAATAATTCGCAGATAAATACATTCGGAAACCGCCATTTAGCCGTAGATTTAGGCCTTGGTCTCAATTTGCCATGGAATTTCTGTGTCGCTTCCGTGCCGTATCCTATAATTGGTGCCGATTTTCTCGCACATTTTGGTTTGTCGGTTGATCTTAAAAATCGCGCCATAGTGAATTTAATCTCGGGCTGTAACGCGAAAGGTTACCTCAAAAGGGCTGATGTTACGGACATCAGCTCAATAGATAAGAATATACCGTTTTATAAAATAATTTCGAAATATCCGGAAATCACGCATGAAGTTCGACAGGATATCACAACAAATCACGGCATTTTTCACCACATTGTGACGAAAGGTCCGCCAGTTTCTCAACGTCCGCGTCGACTTCCTCCTAACAAACTTGCGGCAGCAAAGGCCCATTTTAAATCCCTGGTCGAATCAGGTAAATGCAGAGCCTCTAGTGCTGCTTACGCTTCTCCCATCCACATGGTCCTAAAAAGCGATGGTCAGTGGAGAGTTTGTGGAGACTACAGACTTCTTAATACAGTTACCGTTCCGGATAAATTTCCCATACCTTTTTTACATGATTTCGCTATAAATTTAAATAAAAAAAAAATATTTACGAAACTTGACTTATACGCGGCTTATCATCAAATACCAGTATTTCCCGAGGATGTACCCAAGACTGCAGTAACGACGCCGTTTGGACTGTTTGAGTTCCTGTATATGCCATTTGGTTTGAGGAACGCAGGACAGACATTCCAGCGGTATATGTTTCAAGCCTTGGGTGATCTAGATTTTGTTTTTGTTTATTTGGACGATATTCTCATAGCGTCCAAAGATTTAAAGGAGCATGAGTATCACCTGGATATCGTTTTTAATCGTTTAAAGAATTTTTCTCTTAGCTTAAACTTAAAGAAATGTATCTTTGGTCAAACGGAAATAGAATTTTTGGGACATTTAATCGACCAAAACGGTTTTCGACCTACGCGGGAAAAAACAAGAGCCATAACCGATTTCGAAAAACCTCGCACTATTCATGACCTCCGTCGTTTTCTCGGATTAGTGAATTTTTATCGCCGTAATATTCCACACGCCGCTCAAATCCAGCAACCTCTTAATGCATTTTTGCATGACTCACGTAAAAATGACAAACGTGAGATTGTCTGGACTACTGTTGCTGAAAAAGCCTTTAGTGCGGTTAAAGAAGCGTTGGCCCACGCAACATTGCTTGCTTTTCCGTCCACCAATGCACCTACACGTCTGGTAACGGATGCTTCGGATTTGGGGATGGGAGCGACTCTCGAGCAATATTTGAACAATTCGTGGCACCCATTAGCCTTCTTTTCACGAAAATTTAACTCGGCTCAACAAAAATATAGCGCGTATGATCGCGAACTAACGGTAATTCACGAGTCGGTCAAATATTTTAGATATTTTTTGGAGGGTCACGAGTTTGTGATTTGTACGGATCATAAACCGTTGATCTTTGCTTTTCAAAAGAATCCGGATAAGGCCTCACCTAGGCAACAGAGACAGCTCTCATTTCTCTCACAGTTTACATCTGTGATCGAATATCTTCCCGGTACGGATAATGTCGTAGCGGATGCATTATCTCGCGCAGATGCTATTACTTTTTCGCCAGAAATAGAGTTGGCAGAGCTTTCTCAGGCCCAAATTAACGATGAGGAATTAAAACAATTGTCCCATAATAATTCTTCACTAAAATTAAAAAGATTAGACTGGAATAAGGTCTCACTTATATGTGATGTATCGGGAGATAATGTCCGTCCATATATTCCGCGTTCTCTCCGCAAGCGAATTTTTAACTTAATGCACAATTCTGCTCACCCGGGGGGAAAAATAACGGACAGATTAATTAGAAAAAAATACGTTTGGCCACTTATGAACAAAAACATTAAAGATTGGTGTCGAGAATGTTTGCATTGTCAACGTGCAAAAGTCTCCAGACACACCACTGTTCTTCCTTCTCACTTTATAGCGCCTGATAGTCGGTTCCGTCATGTCCACATGGACATTATCGGTCCCCTACCAGTTTGCGACGGTTATAAATACTGTTTAACCTTAATCGACAGGTTCTCTCGATGGCCGGAGGCTATTCCGCTTAAGGATATAGAGGCTATGACGGTTTGTCGTGCATTTTTTGATTATTGGATCTCGCGTTTCGGTTCTCCGGAAACACTTTCGACGGATCAAGGCAGCCAATTCGAGTCGCGAATTTTCGCCGCGCTCCTCAAAATGACAGGTTGCAATCGAATTCGCACAACCCCTTATCACCCAGCAGCGAATGGTTTAATCGAACGGTGGCACCGCACACTAAAAGCCGCGATAATGTGCCACAGTAACACAAAATGGACACATTCATTGTCAACCGTTATGCTTGGGTTACGGAACAATGTTCTGGATTCGGGGGCATCGCCGGCCGAATATCTTTACGGAACCACTCTCAGAATTCCGGGCGAATTTATTCTTCCAGAGGATTTCTCTGCTGACCGTCAAATATTCATCGAGGAGTTCAGAGAACACATGAAAATGGTTAAACCGGTGCCCGTCGAGCACAGGCATAAGAGGAAAATATTTTTCTTTAAAGATTTGTATAAATGTTCACATGTTTTCATTAAAATCGGTACGATTAAAAAAGCACTCGAATGCCCTTACTCTGGTCCACACAAAATAATTAAACGTATTTCGGACAGAGTTTTTGAAGTTGATATAAACGGTAAAAACAAACAAATTTCTGTTGAAAATTTAAAACCCGCATTTTTCGCGGTTAATAATGATTTAAATAGTAGTGAGAAATCGAGTAATGTTCAGACAAATTTTTCTTCGACTGAGCAGAACATATCTGCACCAAAGACTTCGCAAAATAATGAAAATTTAATCGTGAAACCAGTGCTACGCACTTATATTAACAAAAAAATGGTTTCATTCAAAACTTAAAATGATATTTTTAGTAATATTTGTTTTTAGAATATAAGCGTAACTAAAGAATCGAAACAAAAAGACTGATATGACTGCGATATTTTTTTGAGAAAAACTAGCGATATCTCTTTTATCTATTATTTTTTACGAATCTTATATTTTTGTGCGAAGTTATATTTTTTTTTTAAACAAATGATTATATAATATTTAATGTATTTATGACTTACCATGGTATCAAATAGTCAATCGACGTCGTAATATTAATCCTTGTATTGTTTTGTTATTTTTATATTTTAATATTGTTTAATGTTACACTTTCACTAAAATTTTTTTGTCAAAAAACCAAACTACGATCACACAAAAATTTTTTACACTTTCTTAAAAATAGTATTCTTATTTTTTTAAATTAAAAAGT
>NW_026137708.1:35000-42500 GCF_019393585.1 Leptopilina boulardi | reverse complement strand
TTTTTTCTAAGAGAATTGACCAAAAGTTTGAAATTTGAAAAATTCAACGAAAAAAATTGTATTTTGAAAAATTAATGTGTATGTGTATGTGTGTGTGTATGTGTGTATGTATGTATGTGTTTATGTGTATGTGTATCTGTGTGTATGTGTGTGTATGTATGTGTGTATGTGTGCAAGTGTGTATGTATGTGTGTATGTGAGTATATGTGTATGTATGTATGTGTGTATGTGTGTATGTGTGTTGTAACGTTTGTAATAATTGAATCTTCTTTAGCTCGCCGAGCCAGGGTTTTTTGATTCAAAAAAAATATAATATACAATTACGGTTGATCACAAACAAACAATTTATTTATTTACAATACTATATACATCTATATAAGATTACTTGACATTTCACGTTAATCGGATTGTGGACCGATATCAAGTTTCATTTGTCTATTTTAATATATAAAATACCGTGCGATCGGTTTTGTTATATGAACAGAAAAAGATAGTAAAATGGTAGTGACGAAAACTATATTAACAATTATAACGGCGATCAGTTCGCAAACTTCGCGAAACATTTGCGGACTTAATACGGAACGGTAACATTAGTTATACGGAAATGCGAGTAATAAATAACGAATGAAAATTAATTGCGGTCGATGCGAATCTCAGGCGAGTTTACTGATTATAACAATTAAGGAAAAGGAACGCGATATCTGTTCGGGACTCGATTTCACCGGCGTCCATCGGGGTGTTGAGCCGCGGGGTAGAACCGGCTTCGATACGGGTCGAGCCGCGGAATTCTGTCGATCGGCGTTCAACTGGATATTTGGAGCCGATTGTAAAATCTTCTGCCCAGGTGATGATCCCTTTCCTCGGTGGTGGTGTTCAATTTTGAAGATCCTGAATTATCACGAGTAATACTAGTGATGACTTATACTAAGAGTAAAACTCTAAGTATATCTAATACCATGTTTAAAAGAACGAAAATATTCTACGTTAAAATCTACGTGTTCGAGTAATACTCGACATACATATATCGCTTAGAGTAAAACTCTATTAACGAAGAGTAACACTCTAAGTTATTAGTAAGGTAACACCTTACTGCTCCGAGTAATACTCAGTTCTGTGAGAATTCACAATTTCTCCTCCTTTTATATCCGCTCGACCGGCTGGGCAGTGGTGGGGGCGAACGATTCGGATCGGGCGTCTGGAGGGAGAAATCTCTCGGTCTGCGCGGCGCTAGGTCGGTTCTGGTTTGCGGCGCGCAACTTTTCGCTCCGTGCAAAGGGGCCTTTCTCCACCGTCCGTGCCTTTGCCTGGGTCTTTTCGTTCGGTCTCGCGCTCTACAGTTTGCGTGCGCACGCCTGTCAGCTGATCTTCGGAAAATCAATAATCGGGACATTATTGATTTTACGCGTACATATTTATTTTTTTTCGGGAGTAATAATATTTATTAATATTCGTTTTCATATTACACCCCCTTTTCGTAAGGATTTTTTTTTTTGTCGTGTTAAAAAAAAATATATATAAGGAATATTTATTAAATAATATATAAAGTAAATGGTACAAAAAAAATAAAATTATGCATGAAGAAACAGAGTGATATAGATATATATACAAAAAAGGAACTATACATGCCGAAACGAAAGATATGATATAATGTACATAACTGTTTGACGAGTAGAAAAATGGAAAAAGGCATATAATGCATGAACAAATAAAATAGTTGAATTTTTGGACATATTACTGTAAATAAAAAAAAAACTTTTAACTCCTTGTCTTCTCCTTCATCTGTACCCTTCCATCTGAGTACGTTCTTACTTGCATTTCCTTGCCGTTTATGAAGGTGAGGAATTTTCTTCTTTTGGCTTGGAACTTCGGTGTGACGCTCGGCGTGGTACTTTGTAAGAATTCGTCCATTTTTCTCTTCCTTTCTTTTCTGGCATCAAGGTCAGCTTGGGGTGTTGGTTGGTATTCGGGGGCAACGATGCGGATTAATCTCCACGGTAATGACTGGTTCTCTACGTGAGGACTGCTCTGTTGGCTTACCGGCTCGTAAGCTTCGTCGTCGTTGGCTTCGGCGATTGGCGATTTTTGTGTAGGTTTATCGACGAACAGAAGTTTCTCCGGGGTGTCGGCGAATTCTGATAGGGCAGCAAACGCTTCTTCGAACTCCTGTTGTTCTGAGGAGTAGACTTCCAGGAGGTTTGGCTCGATAATCATCATTTCAGGATCGAAGTTTGAAGGTGGAGACCGTGGCGTACGTACTGGGCGAGGTGGGGTGACTCGCTTTCTTTTCGGGTACTTTATGGTTACATCCTCAGCATAACAAGCAGCACGTGAAGTTGACCGCCATTTTGGAACTGGCGCTGTCTTATTTTCCAAAATTTCGTCAATTTGTGACAATATTGCTGTGTCAGATAACATGTCGGGTTGCTGAATCTGGACATCGGTCGTGGTGTTTGGAAGCTCGTTGCTATCACTATCTTCTCCAAATAATTCGCAAATTAACGTTGTAGTAGCCATGATGACTGGTTTGAAAATGATCGTCCTCCGGTCGGATGTCCTATACTAATATGGGTCAGTGCTGGTGGTGGGGGTAGAATTTTTGATCATTGTTGCCTGATTGGTCCGTTTTTGTTTCTGGGGGGTCATCGTCTTCGGGGTCGTCTGGAGCTTTTTCTTCTTCGTCAAAGTACGGCTTGAGGTCTTTTACATGCGCTAACTGCCTTTTTCCATCTTTATCGACAATTTCTATTACGGTATGACTTATGATATCAGATACAACGAAGTTTCCTTTAAATTTAGTCGCAAGTTTTGCCGAAAAATTCGCTATGGCAGACGACAATGGTCTTTCTCGTTTACTAACCTTATCGCCTATAGCTGGCGTCCAATCGCGTCTTTTCTTATCGTAATGAGCACTTTGACGTGTGTATGCCCGCGCCAGATTCACTCGGACGAGTTCAAGGGTATCTTTTAGCTTCTCAACGTTTTTCGGGGCGTGACGGATATTTTTTTCAAGCGAAGCTTTTAGTGTGTTCGGGGGTAATATTTCGCGTTGGAAATTTAAATAAGCGGGGGTGAAAGAAGTGGACTCATGCTTGGCTGTATTTAACGCGAACTGAAATTCAGGGAGGAGCGCGTCCCACGATTTTTGATTGTCCTTCACGTATTGTGAAATTATCGTCTTTATAGTTTTATTAGTGCGTTCGACGGGATTGCATTGTGGGGAATAAGGGGGAGTTCGCTGGTGGGTAATTCCGTATTCCTCTAACAACGTTTTGAAGTCATTGGCACGGAATTGACTGCCGTTGTCCGTAATTAAAATACGGGGGCATCCGTAGCGTAACATGATCTTCTCTTTTAGGGCTTGCAAGATTGGTTTGGATTTTTGCTCGCGAAGTGGGTGCAATTCTACCCATTTCGTGAACTTATCTTGCATCACGAGGAGGTATTTGTTACCGCGCGATGATCTCGTTAGCGGACCTACGATATCCATCGATACATATTCCCAGGGATGGGTCGCGTTACATGTTCCCATTTTACCCGGTATTGCGGTTTGCGGGAGCTTATACGCTTGACAAGACGGACATTGTCTTACGTATTTTGCGATATCGGAACTCATTTTTGGCCAATAATAATTTTCTGAAATACGCGCTATTGTTTTACTTATTCCAAGATGGCCGGCGGTCAGCTCATCATGGTTCTCTTTTAACACGCGTTCGCGTAGGGGACCGGGTACGCATAGTTTCCACGCTTTTTCTCGGTCTGTGAAATTGAGACTATGATGTACATGACGATACAACATACCATCCTGAATCGTGTACGCGGAGTGACTGTCAGGATTTTCTTTTACGGATGCTATCATTTTACGGTACCAGTTACATAATTCGTTCTCGGAGATTTCAAACGCGGTTTCGTCAGTGAAATCTTTCGCTTCGTTTTCGACGGGTAAGGGATCACGTGATAGGGCATCGGCCACGTGGTTTTGGCTACCCTTTCGATATTTAATATCGAAATCGAATTGTTGGAGGTATACACTCCATCTGGCTATACGACCAGCCGGGCTTTTTAATGATTGGAGCCACTTCAAAGAAACGTGGTCTGTAAGCACGGTAAATCTATAACCTTCAATATAGTAACGCATTTTTGAAACGCCCCAAACTACCGCGAGGCATTCCTTTTCCGTCACGGAGTAGTTTATTTCGGCGTTGTTCAGGGTTCTACTGGCGTAAGCGATAACTACTTCGACGCCATTTTGTATTTGGGTCAACACTACCCCGAGTCCGTATTGACTAGCATCGGTTTGGAGACAGAACGGTTCGTTGAAATCTGGCACGGCTAAAATTGGGGCCGTGGACAAACGGTTTTTCAAAGTCTCAAACGCGACGTCCTGCTCGGTTCCCCAAATCCACTTTTGTTTCTTACGTAAGAGACTTGTTAGTGGTTTGGTATATGTTGAGCAGTCGGGGATGAATCGCCTATACCACGATATAATTCCTATAAAACGGCGTAGTTCAGTTGTGTTTTTCGGGGTTTGAAAAGCTAGGATTGATTCTACCTTTTCCGGATCGGTGTGTATTCCGTTTTCGTCGATTACGTGACCTAGGTATCGGATTTGTGTCTTCATGAACTCGGATTTCTTTTCATTGACACGCAGGTTTGCGTCACGTAAACGCTTTAATACCCGTTTTATATTATCTAGGTGTTCCGCGACGGTTTTACCTAGGATGATTACGTCGTCTAGGTAAACGTAAGCACTGACACCTAGTTCGGGCCCGAGAACCTTTTCGATCATCCGTTGGAACGTTGCGGACGCGGAATGTAAGCCGAACGGCATTACTTTATACTGGAATAATCCCCTGCCGGGAACAAAGAAAGCGGTGATCGGGCGACTTTCTGCGGCTAACGGGATATTCCAGTATCCGTTTTCTAAGTCGATTACGGAGAAGTATTTTGAATCCCGTAATCTATCTAGCGTGGCGTTAATCTGGGGTATCGCGTATACGTCTCGTATCGTCACGGAATTTACTTTACGGTAATCGTTGCAAAATCGGTATTCTTTATTTTTACGTTTCGTTAACACGATGGGCGAGCACCACGACGCACGTGACGGCTCGATTTTGTCGGCCGCGAGCATCGCATCGGCTTCGTCCATCATGATTTTCTGCATGGCGGGGTTTCTAGGGGAATAATTGAAATTTATTGGCTCCGTGTTGGGCTTTAAACGTATTACGTGTTCTCCTGCGTTCGTAACACCTTTTACGTTTTCGAAAAGTTTCAATTCTTCCGCGATTTCTCTTAACGCTTCAGCTATTTCTTGTTTTTCGGATTTACGGGAATCGCTGCTTTCCGACGCGATATCGTCGTAGTCGAAACGATAATCCACGGCACTTAAAATGTCCAGGCCGAACAATAAATCCGAATCTAAGTTAGAGAGCACTCTAAACGTTACGTCAATCGTTTTACCGTAAAAATAAATTTTTAGATCTACCGTACCTAAAATTTTTGCGCGACTTCCGTCCGCGAATCTAGCCATCGTCTTTACGGGTTGCAATTCCGCGACTCCATGTTTTACAATCTCGTTGAACACTTTTTCGCCGATAAATGAACGGCTGGCACCAGTGTCCAAAAGTGCGCAATACGTCACGCCTTCTAACGAGATTGGTTCATAAAGTCGCGCGTCGCTCGGGATTTTTACTACATCTAAATTGTCTGGCTTCCGGCTGTCAGGATTTGATTCTCGGGCCGTTCTTCCGCCGGTTTTATTTCGGCCCGGCGTGCGTTTCCCGGTTTCGGGCAATCACATTCGCGAGAATATATGTCCTTCTTTCCACACCATGAGCAAAACTTCTTGGCGGGGTTGGTACATTTCTCGCGTCTGTGACCCCGTCTTCCGCACCGCCAACAACAATCTTTTCGAGAGTACTCGTATTTGACACTGGCCAAATTTTCTTTTGCGGGGCGATTGTCGTCATTTTTGCTTTGCCTTTGTTCATTAGACAAAACAGACTGTGGTGGGGGTTTATACGATTTTTCCGCGACAAGGATAAGTTCGTATTCGTTACATAAACGGATAAGGTCGGCCACCGTTCTGATTTCGTGCCGCCGGATGTAACGGCGGTATTCCGGACGTAGATTATTGTATATACGTTCTACTTCGCTATCATGGCTCATGCCGCCATAACGTCGGATAAGAGTTTGTAACGCGGTTATAAAGTCGTGTGCGCTTTCTTTCGCACCTTGGGTTCTATTGCGGATGTCTTCTTCGAGTTGACGGTTTATATTAACCGGAAGGAAATATCTTTTGATGTCAAATTCGAAATCTTCCCAATAATGCCAATTACGGCGATTATTACGGTACCAGAGGATAGCTTTACCCTTTAGTAGCATGGGAAGACACGAGACCAAGTTATCAAGAGGAATTTCGTATGTGAAACTAAGTTCGTCTATACGTTCAAGGAAATCCAATACGTTTCGCGTTCCGTCGAACGTAACTCCCCATTTACGGACCCGTTCAGCTAGGCACTCGGTCGTACGTTCGCGAGGTATATCGTAATTTCTTTGACCATCGATTGGTTGCGGTCTTTGGTACGGATTACGGTCGATGTGTTCGTTATTACGACGGTGATTGTTTTGTTCTAATCTGTTCCTTTGATCGGGTGTTGGTTCGCGATTTCTTACGTAATTACGGGGAACATAGTCGCGTCGGCTTTCATCTCGATGAAAGGCGGGTGGGTCGACGCGGGGAACGGACGGGTTACGGACAGAGCGTTGTCCGCCGCGAATACTGTGACGTTCGGAATCATGCTCACGGATACGGTTACTTATAGTTCTATCGTTTTCACTATCAAAAATGCTAGCGGTACTGCTTGAAAGGAGACTAGTCCGCGAACTACCGGAATGATTAGAATGCCGTCCGCTTGCGATGTTATTTTGAACTATCACGTTGGGGTCTACATGATCATCGTTACGTGAATTTATTGTGCGCGTGGTTTCCATCTTAATAGTTTCACGCAACAAATTCCGTAATTCCGAGAGAGCGAATCTGAGCGGCAATGGAACGAATCTTCGTCTTAATTCGTTTTCGAGATCTACTATGCTCATTTTTGAAACGCGGGGTTTGGTTTGTTGATTCCTGTCGTCTGCCATTACTAATCTTTCTAAAGTCGATCTATGAAACCTGACATCGGGTCCCTGTTCGGGCGCCAAAATCTGTAACGTTTGTAATAATTGAATCTTCTTTAGCTCGCCGAGCCAGGGTTTTTTGATTCAAAAAAAATATAATATACAATTACGGTTGATCACAAACAAACAATTTATTTATTTACAATACTATATACATCTATATAAGATTACTTGACATTTCACGTTAATCGGATTGTGGACCGATATCAAGTTTCATTTGTCTATTTTAATATATAAAATACCGTGCGATCGGTTTTGTTATATGAACAGAAAAAGATAGTAAAATGGTAGTGACGAAAACTATATTAACAATTATAACGGCGA
>NW_026137708.1:20000-27500 GCF_019393585.1 Leptopilina boulardi | reverse complement strand
TTTTCTAAGAGAATTTACCAAAAGTTTGAAATTTGAAAAATTCAAGGAAAAAATTTTTTTTTCGAAAAAATTAATTTTTCTAAGAGAATTTACCAAAAGTTTGAAATTTGAAAAATTCAACGAAAAAAATTTTTTTTTGGGAAATTTTTTTTTTCTAAGAGAATTGACCAAAAGTTTGAAATTTGAAAAATTCAACGAAAAAAATTGTATTTTGAAAAATTAATGTGTATGTGTATGTGTGTGTGTATGTGTGTATGTATGTATGTGTTTATGTGTATGTGTATCTGTGTGTATGTGTGTGTATGTATGTGTGTATGTGTGCAAGTGTGTATGTATGTGTGTATGTGAGTATATGTGTATGTATGTATGTGTGTATGTGTGTATGTGTGTTGTAACGTTTGTAATAATTGAATCTTCTTTAGCTCGCCGAGCCAGGGTTTTTTGATTCAAAAAAAATATAATATACAATTACGGTTGATCACAAACAAACAATTTATTTATTTACAATACTATATACATCTATATAAGATTACTTGACATTTCACGTTAATCGGATTGTGGACCGATATCAAGTTTCATTTGTCTATTTTAATATATAAAATACCGTGCGATCGGTTTTGTTATATGAACAGAAAAAGATAGTAAAATGGTAGTGACGAAAACTATATTAACAATTATAACGGCGATCAGTTCGCAAACTTCGCGAAACATTTGCGGACTTAATACGGAACGGTAACATTAGTTATACGGAAATGCGAGTAATAAATAACGAATGAAAATTAATTGCGGTCGATGCGAATCTCAGGCGAGTTTACTGATTATAACAATTAAGGAAAAGGAACGCGATATCTGTTCGGGACTCGATTTCACCGGCGTCCATCGGGGTGTTGAGCCGCGGGGTAGAACCGGCTTCGATACGGGTCGAGCCGCGGAATTCTGTCGATCGGCGTTCAACTGGATATTTGGAGCCGATTGTAAAATCTTCTGCCCAGGTGATGATCCCTTTCCTCGGTGGTGGTGTTCAATTTTGAAGATCCTGAATTATCACGAGTAATACTAGTGATGACTTATACTAAGAGTAAAACTCTAAGTATATCTAATACCATGTTTAAAAGAACGAAAATATTCTACGTTAAAATCTACGTGTTCGAGTAATACTCGACATACATATATCGCTTAGAGTAAAACTCTATTAACGAAGAGTAACACTCTAAGTTATTAGTAAGGTAACACCTTACTGCTCCGAGTAATACTCAGTTCTGTGAGAATTCACAATTTCTCCTCCTTTTATATCCGCTCGACCGGCTGGGCAGTGGTGGGGGCGAACGATTCGGATCGGGCGTCTGGAGGGAGAAATCTCTCGGTCTGCGCGGCGCTAGGTCGGTTCTGGTTTGCGGCGCGCAACTTTTCGCTCCGTGCAAAGGGGCCTTTCTCCACCGTCCGTGCCTTTGCCTGGGTCTTTTCGTTCGGTCTCGCGCTCTACAGTTTGCGTGCGCACGCCTGTCAGCTGATCTTCGGAAAATCAATAATCGGGACATTATTGATTTTACGCGTACATATTTATTTTTTTTCGGGAGTAATAATATTTATTAATATTCGTTTTCATATTACACCCCCTTTTCGTAAGGATTTTTTTTTTGTCGTGTTAAAAAAAAATATATATAAGGAATATTTATTAAATAATATATAAAGTAAATGGTACAAAAAAAATAAAATTATGCATGAAGAAACAGAGTGATATAGATATATATACAAAAAAGGAACTATACATGCCGAAACGAAAGATATGATATAATGTACATAACTGTTTGACGAGTAGAAAAATGGAAAAAGGCATATAATGCATGAACAAATAAAATAGTTGAATTTTTGGACATATTACTGTAAATAAAAAAAAAACTTTTAACTCCTTGTCTTCTCCTTCATCTGTACCCTTCCATCTGAGTACGTTCTTACTTGCATTTCCTTGCCGTTTATGAAGGTGAGGAATTTTCTTCTTTTGGCTTGGAACTTCGGTGTGACGCTCGGCGTGGTACTTTGTAAGAATTCGTCCATTTTTCTCTTCCTTTCTTTTCTGGCATCAAGGTCAGCTTGGGGTGTTGGTTGGTATTCGGGGGCAACGATGCGGATTAATCTCCACGGTAATGACTGGTTCTCTACGTGAGGACTGCTCTGTTGGCTTACCGGCTCGTAAGCTTCGTCGTCGTTGGCTTCGGCGATTGGCGATTTTTGTGTAGGTTTATCGACGAACAGAAGTTTCTCCGGGGTGTCGGCGAATTCTGATAGGGCAGCAAACGCTTCTTCGAACTCCTGTTGTTCTGAGGAGTAGACTTCCAGGAGGTTTGGCTCGATAATCATCATTTCAGGATCGAAGTTTGAAGGTGGAGACCGTGGCGTACGTACTGGGCGAGGTGGGGTGACTCGCTTTCTTTTCGGGTACTTTATGGTTACATCCTCAGCATAACAAGCAGCACGTGAAGTTGACCGCCATTTTGGAACTGGCGCTGTCTTATTTTCCAAAATTTCGTCAATTTGTGACAATATTGCTGTGTCAGATAACATGTCGGGTTGCTGAATCTGGACATCGGTCGTGGTGTTTGGAAGCTCGTTGCTATCACTATCTTCTCCAAATAATTCGCAAATTAACGTTGTAGTAGCCATGATGACTGGTTTGAAAATGATCGTCCTCCGGTCGGATGTCCTATACTAATATGGGTCAGTGCTGGTGGTGGGGGTAGAATTTTTGATCATTGTTGCCTGATTGGTCCGTTTTTGTTTCTGGGGGGTCATCGTCTTCGGGGTCGTCTGGAGCTTTTTCTTCTTCGTCAAAGTACGGCTTGAGGTCTTTTACATGCGCTAACTGCCTTTTTCCATCTTTATCGACAATTTCTATTACGGTATGACTTATGATATCAGATACAACGAAGTTTCCTTTAAATTTAGTCGCAAGTTTTGCCGAAAAATTCGCTATGGCAGACGACAATGGTCTTTCTCGTTTACTAACCTTATCGCCTATAGCTGGCGTCCAATCGCGTCTTTTCTTATCGTAATGAGCACTTTGACGTGTGTATGCCCGCGCCAGATTCACTCGGACGAGTTCAAGGGTATCTTTTAGCTTCTCAACGTTTTTCGGGGCGTGACGGATATTTTTTTCAAGCGAAGCTTTTAGTGTGTTCGGGGGTAATATTTCGCGTTGGAAATTTAAATAAGCGGGGGTGAAAGAAGTGGACTCATGCTTGGCTGTATTTAACGCGAACTGAAATTCAGGGAGGAGCGCGTCCCACGATTTTTGATTGTCCTTCACGTATTGTGAAATTATCGTCTTTATAGTTTTATTAGTGCGTTCGACGGGATTGCATTGTGGGGAATAAGGGGGAGTTCGCTGGTGGGTAATTCCGTATTCCTCTAACAACGTTTTGAAGTCATTGGCACGGAATTGACTGCCGTTGTCCGTAATTAAAATACGGGGGCATCCGTAGCGTAACATGATCTTCTCTTTTAGGGCTTGCAAGATTGGTTTGGATTTTTGCTCGCGAAGTGGGTGCAATTCTACCCATTTCGTGAACTTATCTTGCATCACGAGGAGGTATTTGTTACCGCGCGATGATCTCGTTAGCGGACCTACGATATCCATCGATACATATTCCCAGGGATGGGTCGCGTTACATGTTCCCATTTTACCCGGTATTGCGGTTTGCGGGAGCTTATACGCTTGACAAGACGGACATTGTCTTACGTATTTTGCGATATCGGAACTCATTTTTGGCCAATAATAATTTTCTGAAATACGCGCTATTGTTTTACTTATTCCAAGATGGCCGGCGGTCAGCTCATCATGGTTCTCTTTTAACACGCGTTCGCGTAGGGGACCGGGTACGCATAGTTTCCACGCTTTTTCTCGGTCTGTGAAATTGAGACTATGATGTACATGACGATACAACATACCATCCTGAATCGTGTACGCGGAGTGACTGTCAGGATTTTCTTTTACGGATGCTATCATTTTACGGTACCAGTTACATAATTCGTTCTCGGAGATTTCAAACGCGGTTTCGTCAGTGAAATCTTTCGCTTCGTTTTCGACGGGTAAGGGATCACGTGATAGGGCATCGGCCACGTGGTTTTGGCTACCCTTTCGATATTTAATATCGAAATCGAATTGTTGGAGGTATACACTCCATCTGGCTATACGACCAGCCGGGCTTTTTAATGATTGGAGCCACTTCAAAGAAACGTGGTCTGTAAGCACGGTAAATCTATAACCTTCAATATAGTAACGCATTTTTGAAACGCCCCAAACTACCGCGAGGCATTCCTTTTCCGTCACGGAGTAGTTTATTTCGGCGTTGTTCAGGGTTCTACTGGCGTAAGCGATAACTACTTCGACGCCATTTTGTATTTGGGTCAACACTACCCCGAGTCCGTATTGACTAGCATCGGTTTGGAGACAGAACGGTTCGTTGAAATCTGGCACGGCTAAAATTGGGGCCGTGGACAAACGGTTTTTCAAAGTCTCAAACGCGACGTCCTGCTCGGTTCCCCAAATCCACTTTTGTTTCTTACGTAAGAGACTTGTTAGTGGTTTGGTATATGTTGAGCAGTCGGGGATGAATCGCCTATACCACGATATAATTCCTATAAAACGGCGTAGTTCAGTTGTGTTTTTCGGGGTTTGAAAAGCTAGGATTGATTCTACCTTTTCCGGATCGGTGTGTATTCCGTTTTCGTCGATTACGTGACCTAGGTATCGGATTTGTGTCTTCATGAACTCGGATTTCTTTTCATTGACACGCAGGTTTGCGTCACGTAAACGCTTTAATACCCGTTTTATATTATCTAGGTGTTCCGCGACGGTTTTACCTAGGATGATTACGTCGTCTAGGTAAACGTAAGCACTGACACCTAGTTCGGGCCCGAGAACCTTTTCGATCATCCGTTGGAACGTTGCGGACGCGGAATGTAAGCCGAACGGCATTACTTTATACTGGAATAATCCCCTGCCGGGAACAAAGAAAGCGGTGATCGGGCGACTTTCTGCGGCTAACGGGATATTCCAGTATCCGTTTTCTAAGTCGATTACGGAGAAGTATTTTGAATCCCGTAATCTATCTAGCGTGGCGTTAATCTGGGGTATCGCGTATACGTCTCGTATCGTCACGGAATTTACTTTACGGTAATCGTTGCAAAATCGGTATTCTTTATTTTTACGTTTCGTTAACACGATGGGCGAGCACCACGACGCACGTGACGGCTCGATTTTGTCGGCCGCGAGCATCGCATCGGCTTCGTCCATCATGATTTTCTGCATGGCGGGGTTTCTAGGGGAATAATTGAAATTTATTGGCTCCGTGTTGGGCTTTAAACGTATTACGTGTTCTCCTGCGTTCGTAACACCTTTTACGTTTTCGAAAAGTTTCAATTCTTCCGCGATTTCTCTTAACGCTTCAGCTATTTCTTGTTTTTCGGATTTACGGGAATCGCTGCTTTCCGACGCGATATCGTCGTAGTCGAAACGATAATCCACGGCACTTAAAATGTCCAGGCCGAACAATAAATCCGAATCTAAGTTAGGGAGCACTCTAAACGTTACGTCAATCGTTTTACCGTAAAAATAAATTTTTAGATCTACCGTACCTAAAATTTTTGCGCGACTTCCGTCCGCGAATCTAGCCATCGTCTTTACGGGTTGCAATTCCGCGACTCCATGTTTTACAATCTCGTTGAACACTTTTTCGCCGATAAATGAACGGCTGGCACCAGTGTCCAAAAGTGCGCAATACGTCACGCCTTCTAACGAGATTGGTTCATAAAGTCGCGCGTCGCTCGGGATTTTTACTACATCTAAATTGTCTGGCTTCCGGCTGTCAGGATTTGATTCTCGGGCCGTTCTTCCGCCGGTTTTATTTCGGCCCGGCGTGCGTTTCCCGGTTTCGGGCAATCACATTCGCGAGAATATATGTCCTTCTTTCCACACCATGAGCAAAACTTCTTGGCGGGGTTGGTACATTTCTCGCGTCTGTGACCCCGTCTTCCGCACCGCCAACAACAATCTTTTCGAGAGTACTCGTATTTGACACTGGCCAAATTTTCTTTTGCGGGGCGATTGTCGTCATTTTTGCTTTGCCTTTGTTCATTAGACAAAACAGACTGTGGTGGGGGTTTATACGATTTTTCCGCGACAAGGATAAGTTCGTATTCGTTACATAAACGGATAAGGTCGGCCACCGTTCTGATTTCGTGCCGCCGGATGTAACGGCGGTATTCCGGACGTAGATTATTGTATATACGTTCTACTTCGCTATCATGGCTCATGCCGCCATAACGTCGGATAAGAGTTTGTAACGCGGTTATAAAGTCGTGTGCGCTTTCTTTCGCACCTTGGGTTCTATTGCGGATGTCTTCTTCGAGTTGACGGTTTATATTAACCGGAAGGAAATATCTTTTGATGTCAAATTCGAAATCTTCCCAATAATGCCAATTACGGCGATTATTACGGTACCAGAGGATAGCTTTACCCTTTAGTAGCATGGGAAGACACGAGACCAAGTTATCAAGAGGAATTTCGTATGTGAAACTAAGTTCGTCTATACGTTCAAGGAAATCCAATACGTTTCGCGTTCCGTCGAACGTAACTCCCCATTTACGGACCCGTTCAGCTAGGCACTCGGTCGTACGTTCGCGAGGTATATCGTAATTTCTTTGACCATCGATTGGTTGCGGTCTTTGGTACGGATTACGGTCGATGTGTTCGTTATTACGACGGTGATTGTTTTGTTCTAATCTGTTCCTTTGATCGGGTGTTGGTTCGCGATTTCTTACGTAATTACGGGGAACATAGTCGCGTCGGCTTTCATCTCGATGAAAGGCGGGTGGGTCGACGCGGGGAACGGACGGGTTACGGACAGAGCGTTGTCCGCCGCGAATACTGTGACGTTCGGAATCATGCTCACGGATACGGTTACTTATAGTTCTATCGTTTTCACTATCAAAAATGCTAGCGGTACTGCTTGAAAGGAGACTAGTCCGCGAACTACCGGAATGATTAGAATGCCGTCCGCTTGCGATGTTATTTTGAACTATCACGTTGGGGTCTACATGATCATCGTTACGTGAATTTATTGTGCGCGTGGTTTCCATCTTAATAGTTTCACGCAACAAATTCCGTAATTCCGAGAGAGCGAATCTGAGCGGCAATGGAACGAATCTTCGTCTTAATTCGTTTTCGAGATCTACTATGCTCATTTTTGAAACGCGGGGTTTGGTTTGTTGATTCCTGTCGTCTGCCATTACTAATCTTTCTAAAGTCGATCTATGAAACCTGACATCGGGTCCCTGTTCGGGCGCCAAAATCTGTAACGTTTGTAATAATTGAATCTTCTTTAGCTCGCCGAGCCAGGGTTTTTTGATTCAAAAAAAATATAATATACAATTACGGTTGATCACAAACAAACAATTTATTTATTTACAATACTATATACATCTATATAAGATTACTTGACA
>NW_026137707.1:15000-37500 GCF_019393585.1 Leptopilina boulardi | reverse complement strand
GAATTCTTCTTGATCAGAAGCATACCTTCTGGCAGCACATCCGGAACGCCGCTGATAAGGCAGCTACGCAAACAGTTGCTCTTGCAAGTCTGATGGCGAATATTGGCGGCCCTAAGCAGGGCAAAAGACGTCTGCTAATGTCGACAACTATGTCACAATGCTATACGAAACTGAAATTTGGGCTGATGCCCTAAATGTCAAAAAATACAGAAATCGGATAGCAGGAGTTCAACGTCTTCGAGCACTCCGGGTGATCATTTTTTACCGCACAGTGACGGAAGCTGGTCATTGCCGGTACGATTCCAATTGACATGATAGCAGAAGAACGCAAAAAAATCTATCAACGAGAAGAAAACGTAGAAAAACGTGAAGCAAAGAAAAATGCCACATAGGAAACAATACTAACATGGCAACGTCGATGGGAAGGAGATTCTAAAGGCAGATGGACGGCCAAATTAATATGGAAAATCGCTTCATGGATTGATAGGAAATTTGGAGAAACAAATTTTTTCCTCACACAATTCCTCACAGGCAACGGGTTTTTTCAAGCCTACCTATACAAGATGAAGAAGATAAATAGCCCATCATGTGTGTACTGTAACTTCAAAAAAGACGATGCAGAACATACGTTCTCCAAATGCGATAAGTGGATAAGTCAAAGAAGAGCCCTTGAATCAGATATTGGTGATATCTCCCCAAATAACATAATTGGCAAAATGCTAAAAGACGAACAAACTTGAAATAAAGTAGCAGAATATGTAGAGAAGCTATTAAGACGATAGAAACTCGAGGAAACGAGATAAAATTTGCGGCTGAAGCAAGCAGGAAAGCCAAGCAGGATAGAGTAAGCCGAAGTGAGGCTTAAAAAGCCGCCATTATTATTATTATTATTGTCATTGTTTTATTTTTATTTTTAGTTTAATTTTTAGTTTTAGTTTTAGTTTTAGTTTTAGTTTTAGTTTTAGTTTTAGTTTTAGTTTTAGTTTTTGTTTTTGTTTTAGTTTTAGTTTTAGCTTTAGTTTTTGTTTTTGTTTTTGTTTTTGTTTTTGTTTTTGTTTTTGTTTTTGTTTTTGTTTTTGTTTTTGTTTTTGTTTTTGTTTTTGTTTTTGTTTTTGTTTTTGTTTTTGTTTTTGTTTTTGTTTTTGTTTTTGTTTTTGTTTTTGTTTTTGTTTTTGTTTTTGTTTTTGTTTTTGTTTTTGTTTTTGTTTTTGTTTTTGTTTTTGTTTTTGTTTTTGTTTTTGTTTTTGTTTTTGTTTTTGTTTTTGTTTTTGTTTTTGTTTTTGTTTTTGTTTTTGTTTTTGTTTTTGTTTTTGTTTTTGTTTTTGTTTTTGTTTTTGTTTTTGTTTTTGTTTTTGTTTTTGTTTTTGTTTTTATATTGATTTATATTGATATTACCTGCAAGTAAGAGAAGATGAAATAAAGCCTAGCAGAGCAGTGAAGGAACTGGGAATTCTTCTTGATCAGAAGCATACCTTCTGGCAGCACATCCGGAACGCCGCTGATAAGGCAGCTACGCAAACAGTTGCTCTTGCAAGTCTGATGGCGAATATTGGCGGCCCTAAGCAGGGCAAAAGACGTCTGCTAATGTCGACAACTATGTCACAATGCTATACGAAACTGAAATTTGGGCTGATGCCCTAAATGTCAAAAAATACAGAAATCGGATAGCAGGAGTTCAACGTCTTCGAGCACTCCGGGTGATCATTTTTTACCGCACAGTGACGGAAGCTGGTCATTGCCGGTACGATTCCAATTGACATGATAGCAGAAGAACGCAAAAAAATCTATCAACGAGAAGAAAACGTAGAAAAACGTGAAGCAAAGAAAAATGCCACATAGGAAACAATACTAACATGGCAACGTCGATGGGAAGGAGATTCTAAAGGCAGATGGACGGCCAAATTAATATGGAAAATCGCTTCATGGATTGATAGGAAATTTGGAGAAACAAATTTTTTCCTCACACAATTCCTCACAGGCAACGGGTTTTTTCAAGCCTACCTATACAAGATGAAGAAGATAAATAGCCCATCATGTGTGTACTGTAACTTCAAAAAAGACGATGCAGAACATACGTTCTCCAAATGCGATAAGTGGATAAGTCAAAGAAGAGCCCTTGAATCAGATATTGGTGATATCTCCCCAAATAACATAATTGGCAAAATGCTAAAAGACGAACAAACTTGAAATAAAGTAGCAGAATATGTAGAGAAGCTATTAAGACGATAGAAACTCGAGGAAACGAGATAAAATTTGCGGCTGAAGCAAGCAGGAAAGCCAAGCAGGATAGAGTAAGCCGAAGTGAGGCTTAAAAAGCCGCCATTATTATTATTATTATTGTCATTGTTTTATTTTTATTTTTAGTTTTATTTTTAGTTTTAGTTTTAGTTTTAGTTTTAGTTTTAGTTTTAGTTTTAGTTTTAGTTTTGTTTTAGTTTTTGTTTTTGTTTTGTTTTGTTTTTGTTTTAGTTTTTGTTTTGTTTTTGTTTTTGTTTTTGTTTTTGTTTTTGTTTTTGTTTTTGTTTTTGTTTTTGTTTTTGTTTTTGTTTTTGTTTTTGTTTTGTTTTTGTTTTTGTTTTTGTTTTTGTTTTTGTTTTTGTTTTTGTTTTTGTTTTTGTTTTTGTTTTTGTTTTGTTTTTGTTTTGTTTGTTTTTGTTTTTGTTTTTGTTTTTGTTTTTGTTTTTGTTTTTGTTTTTGTTTTTGTTTTTGTTTTTGTTTTTGTTTTTGTTTTTGTTTTTGTTTTTGTTTTTGTTTTTGTTTTTGTTTTTGTTTTTGTTTTTGTTTTTGTTTTTGTTTTTGTTTTTGTTTTTGTTTTTGTTTTGTTTTGTTTTTGTTTTTGTTTTTGTTTTTGTTTTTGTTTTTGTTTTTGTTTTTGTTTTTGTTTTTGTTTTTGTTTTTGTTTTTATATTGATTTATATTGATATTACCTGCAAGTAAGAGAAGATGAAATAAAGCCTAGCAGAGCAGTGAAGGAACTGGGAATTCTTCTTGATCAGAAGCATACCTTCTGGCAGCACATCCGGAACGCCGCTGATAAGGCAGCTACGCAAACAGTAGCTCTTGCAAGTCTGATGGCGAATATTGGCGGCCCTAAGCAGGGCAAAAGACGTCTGCTAATGTCGACAACTATGTCACAATGCTATACGAAACTGAAATTTGGGCTGATGCCCTAAATGTCAAAAAATACAGAAATCGGATAGCAGGAGTTCAACGTCTTCGAGCACTCCGGGTGATCATTTTTTACCGCACAGTGACGGAAGCTGGTCATTGCCGGTACGATTCCAATTGACATGATAGCAGAAGAACGCAAAAAAATCTATCAACGAGAAGAAAACGTAGAAAAACGTGAAGCAAAGAAAAATGCCACATAGGAAACAATACTAACATGGCAACGTCGATGGGAAGGAGATTCTAAAGGCAGATGGACGGCCAAATTAATATGGAAAATCGCTTCATGGATTGATAGGAAATTTGGAGAAACAAATTTTTTCCTCACACAATTCCTCACAGGCAACGGGTTTTTTCAAGCCTACCTATACAAGATGAAGAAGATAAATAGCCCATCATGTGTGTACTGTAACTTCAAAAAAGACGATGCAGAACATACGTTCTCCAAATGCGATAAGTGGATAAGTCAAAGAAGAGCCCTTGAATCAGATATTGGTGATATCTCCCCAAATAACATAATTGGCAAAATGCTAAAAGACGAACAAACTTGAAATAAAGTAGCAGAATATGTAGAGAAGCTATTAAGACGATAGAAACTCGAGGAAACGAGATAAAATTTGCAGCTGAAGCAAGCAGGAAAGCCAAGCAGGATAGAGTAAGCCGAAGTGAGGCTTAAAAAGCCGCCATTATTATTATTATTATTGTCATTGTTTTATTTTTATTTTTAGTTTATTTAGTTTTAGTTTTAGTTTTAGTTTTAGTTTTAGTTTTAGTTTTAGTTTTAGTTTTAGTTTTAGTTTTTAGTTTTTGTTTTTGTTTTTGTTTTTGTTTTTGTTTTTGTTTTTGTTTTTGTTTTTGTTTTTGTTTTTGTTTTTGTTTTTGTTTTTGTTTTTGTTTTTGTTTTTGTTTTTGTTTTTGTTTTTGTTTTTGTTTTTGTTTTTGTTTTTGTTTTTGTTTTTGTTTTTGTTTTTGTTTTTGTTTTTGTTTTTGTTTTTGTTTTTGTTTTTGTTTTTGTTTTTGTTTTTGTTTTTGTTTTTGTTTTTGTTTTTGTTTTTGTTTTTGTTTTTGTTTTTGTTTTTGTTTTTGTTTTTATATTGATTTATATTGATATTACCTGCAAGTAAGAGAAGATGAAATAAAGCCTAGCAGAGCAGTGAAGGAACTGGGAATTCTTCTTGATCAGAAGCATACCTTCTGGCAGCACATCCGGAACGCCGCTGATAAGGCAGCTACGCAAACAGTAGCTCTTGCAAGTCTGATGGCGAATATTGGCGGCCCTAAGCAGGGCAAAAGACGTCTGCTAATGTCGACAACTATGTCACAATGCTATACGAAACTGAAATTTGGGCTGATGCCCTAAATGTCAAAAAATACAGAAATCGGATAGCAGGAGTTCAACGTCTTCGAGCACTCCGGGTGATCATTTTTTACCGCACAGTGACGGAAGCTGGTCATTGCCGGTACGATTCCAATTGACATGATAGCAGAAGAACGCAAAAAAATCTATCAACGAGAAGAAAACGTAGAAAAACGTGAAGCAAAGAAAAATGCCACATAGGAAACAATACTAACATGGCAACGTCGATGGGAAGGAGATTCTAAAGGCAGATGGACGGCCAAATTAATATGGAAAATCGCTTCATGGATTGATAGGAAATTTGGAGAAACAAATTTTTTCCTCACACAATTCCTCACAGGCAACGGGTTTTTTCAAGCCTACCTATACAAGATGAAGAAGATAAATAGCCCATCATGTGTGTACTGTAACTTCAAAAAAGACGATGCAGAACATACGTTCTCCAAATGCGATAAGTGGATAAGTCAAAGAAGAGCCCTTGAATCAGATATTGGTGATATCTCCCCAAATAACATAATTGGCAAAATGCTAAAAGACGAACAAACTTGAAATAAAGTAGCAGAATATGTAGAGAAGCTATTAAGACGATAGAAACTCGAGGAAACGAGATAAAATTTGCGGCTGAAGCAAGCAGGAAAGCCAAGCAGGATAGAGTAAGCCGAAGTGAGGCTTAAAAAGCCGCCATTATTATTATTATTATTGTCATTGTTTTATTTTTATTTTTAGTTTAATTTTTAGTTTTAGTTTTAGTTTTAGTTTTAGTTTTAGTTTTAGTTTTAGTTTTAGTTTTAGTTTTTGTTTTTGTTTTTGTTTTAGTTTTGTTTTAGTTTTAGTTTTTGTTTTGTTTTTGTTTTTGTTTTTGTTTTTGTTTTTGTTTTTGTTTTTGTTTTTGTTTTTGTTTTTGTTTTTGTTTTTGTTTTTGTTTTTGTTTTTGTTTTTGTTTTTGTTTTTGTTTTTGTTTTTGTTTTTGTTTTTGTTTTTGTTTTTGTTTTTGTTTTTGTTTTTGTTTTTGTTTTTGTTTTTGTTTTTGTTTTTGTTTTTGTTTTTGTTTTTGTTTTTGTTTTTGTTTTTGTTTTTGTTTTTGTTTTTGTTTTTGTTTTTGTTTTTGTTTTTGTTTTTGTTTTTGTTTTTGTTTTTGTTTTTGTTTTTGTTTTTGTTTTTGTTTTTGTTTTTGTTTTTGTTTTTGTTTTTGTTTTTGTTTTTGTTTTTGTTTTTGTTTTTGTTTTTATATTGATTTATATTGATATTACCTGCAAGTAAGAGAAGATGAAATAAAGCCTAGCAGAGCAGTGAAGGAACTGGGAATTCTTCTTGATCAGAAGCATACCTTCTGGCAGCACATCCGGAACGCCGCTGATAAGGCAGCTACGCAAACAGTAGCTCTTGCAAGTCTGATGGCGAATATTGGCGGCCCTAAGCAGGGCAAAAGACGTCTGCTAATGTCGACAACTATGTCACAATGCTATACGAAACTGAAATTTGGGCTGATGCCCTAAATGTCAAAAAATACAGAAATCGGATAGCAGGAGTTCAACGTCTTCGAGCACTCCGGGTGATCATTTTTTACCGCACAGTGACGGAAGCTGGTCATTGCCGGTACGATTCCAATTGACATGATAGCAGAAGAACGCAAAAAAATCTATCAACGAGAAGAAAACGTAGAAAAACGTGAAGCAAAGAAAAATGCCACATAGGAAACAATACTAACATGGCAACGTCGATGGGAAGGAGATTCTAAAGGCAGATGGACGGCCAAATTAATATGGAAAATCGCTTCATGGATTGATAGGAAATTTGGAGAAACAAATTTTTTCCTCACACAATTCCTCACAGGCAACGGGTTTTTTCAAGCCTACCTATACAAGATGAAGAAGATAAATAGCCCATCATGTGTGTACTGTAACTTCAAAAAAGACGATGCAGAACATACGTTCTCCAAATGCGATAAGTGGATAAGTCAAAGAAGAGCCCTTGAATCAGATATTGGTGATATCTCCCCAAATAACATAATTGGCAAAATGCTAAAAGACGAACAAACTTGAAATAAAGTAGCAGAATATGTAGAGAAGCTATTAAGACGATAGAAACTCGAGGAAACGAGATAAAATTTGCGGCTGAAGCAAGCAGGAAAGCCAAGCAGGATAGAGTAAGCCGAAGTGAGGCTTAAAAAGCCGCCATTATTATTATTATTATTGTCATTGTTTTATTTTTATTTTTAGTTTAATTTTTAGTTTTAGTTTTAGTTTTAGTTTTAGTTTTAGTTTTAGTTTTAGTTTTAGTTTTAGTTTTGTTTTGTTTTAGTTTTAGTTTTAGTTTTAGTTTTAGTTTTTGTTTTTGTTTTTGTTTTTGTTTTTGTTTTTGTTTTTGTTTTTGTTTTTGTTTTTGTTTTTGTTTTTGTTTTTGTTTTTGTTTTTGTTTTTGTTTTTGTTTTTGTTTTTGTTTTTGTTTTTGTTTTTGTTTTTGTTTTTGTTTTTGTTTTTGTTTTTGTTTTTGTTTTTGTTTTTGTTTTTGTTTTTGTTTTTGTTTTTGTTTTTGTTTTGTTTTTGTTTTTGTTTTTGTTTTTGTTTTTGTTTTTGTTTTTGTTTTTGTTTTTGTTTTTGTTTTTGTTTTTGTTTTTGTTTTTGTTTTTGTTTTTGTTTTTGTTTTTGTTTTTGTTTTTGTTTTTGTTTTTGTTTTTGTTTTTGTTTTTGTTTTTGTTTTTTTGTTTTTGTTTTTGTTTTTGTTTTTGTTTTTGTTTTTGTTTTTGTTTTTGTTTTTGTTTTTGTTTTTGTTTTTGTTTTTGTTTTTGTTTTTATATTGATTTATGTTGATATTACCTGCAAGTAAGAGAAGATGAAATAAAGCCTAGCAGAGCAGTGAAGGAACTGGGAATTCTTCTTGATCAGAAGCATACCTTCTGGCAGCACATCCGGAACGCCGCTGATAAGGCAGCTACGCAAACAGTTGCTCTTGCAAGTCTGATGGCGAATAT
Source organism: Leptopilina boulardi (assembly GCF_019393585.1). Classification (NCBI taxonomy): domain Eukaryota; kingdom Metazoa; phylum Arthropoda; class Insecta; order Hymenoptera; family Figitidae; genus Leptopilina; species Leptopilina boulardi. The sequence goes on along the minus strand of NW_026137707.1, from coordinate 30,004 downwards.
TGGCGGCCCTAAGCAGGGCAAAAGACGTCTGCTAATGTCGACAACTATGTCACAATGCTATACGAAACTGAAATTTGGGCTGATGCCCTAAATGTCAAAAAATACAGAAATCGGATAGCAGGAGTTCAACGTCTTCGAGCACTCCGGGTGATCATTTTTTACCGCACAGTGACGGAAGCTGGTCATTGCCGGTACGATTCCAATTGACATGATAGCAGAAGAACGCAAAAAAATCTATCAACGAGAAGAAAACGTAGAAAAACGTGAAGCAAAGAAAAATGCCACATAGGAAACAATACTAACATGGCAACGTCGATGGGAAGGAGATTCTAAAGGCAGATGGACGGCCAAATTAATATGGAAAATCGCTTCATGGATTGATAGGAAATTTGGAGAAACAAATTTTTTCCTCACACAATTCCTCACAGGCAACGGGTTTTTTCAAGCCTACCTATACAAGATGAAGAAGATAAATAGCCCATCATGTGTGTACTGTAACTTCAAAAAAGACGATGCAGAACATACGTTCTCCAAATGCGATAAGTGGATAAGTCAAAGAAGAGCCCTTGAATCAGATATTGGTGATATCTCCCCAAATAACATAATTGGCAAAATGCTAAAAGACGAACAAACTTGAAATAAAGTAGCAGAATATGTAGAGAAGCTATTAAGACGATAGAAACTCGAGGAAACGAGATAAAATTTGCGGCTGAAGCAAGCAGGAAAGCCAAGCAGGATAGAGTAAGCCGAAGTGAGGCTTAAAAAGCCGCCATTATTATTATTATTATTGTCATTGTTTTATTTTTATTTTTAGTTTAATTTTTAGTTTTAGTTTTAGTTTTAGTTTTAGTTTTAGTTTTAGTTTTAGTTTTAGTTTTAGTTTTAGTTTTGTTTTAGTTTTAGTTTTAGTTTTAGTTTGTTTTTGTTTTGTTTTTGTTTTTGTTTTTGTTTTTGTTTTTGTTTTTGTTTTTGTTTTTGTTTTTGTTTTTGTTTTTGTTTTTGTTTTTGTTTTTGTTTTTGTTTTTGTTTTTGTTTTTGTTTTTGTTTTTGTTTTTGTTTTGTTTTTGTTTTTGTTTTTGTTTTTGTTTTTGTTTTTGTTTTTGTTTTTGTTTTTGTTTTTGTTTTTGTTTTTGTTTTGTTTTTGTTTTTGTTTTTGTTTTTGTTTTTGTTTTTGTTTTTGTTTTTGTTTTTGTTTTTGTTTTTGTTTTTGTTTTTGTTTTTGTTTTTGTTTTTGTTTTTGTTTTTGTTTTTGTTTTTGTTTTTGTTTTTGTTTTTGTTTTTGTTTTTGTTTTTATATTGATTTATGTTGATATTACCTGCAAGTAAGAGAAGATGAAATAAAGCCTAGCAGAGCAGTGAAGGAACTGGGAATTCTTCTTGATCAGAAGCATACCTTCTGGCAGCACATCCGGAACGCCGCTGATAAGGCAGCTACGCAAACAGTTGCTCTTGCAAGTCTGATGGCGAATATTGGCGGCCCTAAGCAGGGCAAAAGACGTCTGCTAATGTCGACAACTATGTCACAATGCTATACGAAACTGAAATTTGGGCTGATGCCCTAAATGTCAAAAAATACAGAAATCGGATAGCAGGAGTTCAACGTCTTCGAGCACTCCGGGTGATCATTTTTTACCGCACAGTGACGGAAGCTGGTCATTGCCGGTACGATTCCAATTGACATGATAGCAGAAGAACGCAAAAAAATCTATCAACGAGAAGAAAACGTAGAAAAACGTGAAGCAAAGAAAAATGCCACATAGGAAACAATACTAACATGGCAACGTCGATGGGAAGGAGATTCTAAAGGCAGATGGACGGCCAAATTAATATGGAAAATCGCTTCATGGATTGATAGGAAATTTGGAGAAACAAATTTTTTCCTCACACAATTCCTCACAGGCAACGGGTTTTTTCAAGCCTACCTATACAAGATGAAGAAGATAAATAGCCCATCATGTGTGTACTGTAACTTCAAAAAAGACGATGCAGAACATACGTTCTCCAAATGCGATAAGTGGATAAGTCAAAGAAGAGCCCTTGAATCAGATATTGGTGATATCTCCCCAAATAACATAATTGGCAAAATGCTAAAAGACGAACAAACTTGAAATAAAGTAGCAGAATATGTAGAGAAGCTATTAAGACGATAGAAACTCGAGGAAACGAGATAAAATTTGCGGCTGAAGCAAGCAGGAAAGCCAAGCAGGATAGAGTAAGCCGAAGTGAGGCTTAAAAAGCCGCCATTATTATTATTATTATTGTCATTGTTTTATTTTTATTTTTAGTTTAATTTTTAGTTTTAGTTTTAGTTTTAGTTTTAGTTTTAGTTTTAGTTTTAGTTTTAGTTTTAGTTTTTGTTTTTGTTTTAGTTTTAGTTTTAGTTTTAGTTTTAGTTTTTGTTTTTGTTTTTGTTTTTGTTTTTGTTTTTGTTTTTGTTTTTGTTTTTGTTTTTGTTTTTGTTTTTGTTTTTGTTTTTGTTTTTGTTTTTGTTTTTGTTTTTGTTTTTGTTTTTGTTTTTGTTTTTGTTTTTGTTTTTGTTTTTGTTTTTGTTTTTGTTTTTGTTTTTGTTTTTGTTTTTGTTTTTGTTTTTGTTTTTGTTTTTGTTTTGTTTTGTTTTTGTTTTTGTTTTTGTTTTTGTTTTTGTTTTTGTTTTTTTTTTTGTTTTTTTTTTTTTTTTTTTTTTTTTTTTTTTTTTTTTTTTTTTTTTTTTTTTTTTTTTTTTTTGTTTTTTTTTTTTTTTTTGTTTTTGTTTTTGTTTTTGTTTTTGTTTTTGTTTTTGTTTTTGTTTTTGTTTTTGTTTTTGTTTTTGTTTTTGTTTTTGTTTTTGTTTTTGTTTTTGTTTTTGTTTTTGTTTTTGTTTTTGTTTTTGTTTTTGTTTTTGTTTTTGTTTTTATATTGATTTATATTGATATTACCTGCAAGTAAGAGAAGATGAAATAAAGCCTAGCAGAGCAGTGAAGGAACTGGGAATTCTTCTTGATCAGAAGCATACCTTCTGGCAGCACATCCGGAACGCCGCTGATAAGGCAGCTACGCAAACAGTAGCTCTTGCAAGTCTGATGGCGAATATTGGCGGCCCTAAGCAGGGCAAAAGACGTCTGCTAATGTCGACAACTATGTCACAATGCTATACGAAACTGAAATTTGGGCTGATGCCCTAAATGTCAAAAAATACAGAAATCGGATAGCAGGAGTTCAACGTCTTCGAGCACTCCGGGTGATCATTTTTTACCGCACAGTGACGGAAGCTGGTCATTGCCGGTACGATTCCAATTGACATGATAGCAGAAGAACGCAAAAAAATCTATCAACGAGAAGAAAACGTAGAAAAACGTGAAGCAAAGAAAAATGCCACATAGGAAACAATACTAACATGGCAACGTCGATGGGAAGGAGATTCTAAAGGCAGATGGACGGCCAAATTAATATGGAAAATCGCTTCATGGATTGATAGGAAATTTGGAGAAACAAATTTTTTCCTCACACAATTCCTCACAGGCAACGGGTTTTTTCAAGCCTACCTATACAAGATGAAGAAGATAAATAGCCCATCATGTGTGTACTGTAACTTCAAAAAAGACGATGCAGAACATACGTTCTCCAAATGCGATAAGTGGATAAGTCAAAGAAGAGCCCTTGAATCAGATATTGGTGATATCTCCCCAAATAACATAATTGGCAAAATGCTAAAAGACGAACAAACTTGAAATAAAGTAGCAGAATATGTAGAGAAGCTATTAAGACGATAGAAACTCGAGGAAACGAGATAAAATTTGCAGCTGAAGCAAGCAGGAAAGCCAAGCAGGATAGAGTAAGCCGAAGTGAGGCTTAAAAAGCCGCCATTATTATTATTATTATTGTCATTGTTTTATTTTTATTTTTGGTTTTATTTTTAGTTTTAGTTTTAGTTTTAGTTTTAGTTTTAGTTTTAGTTTTAGTTTTAGTTTTTGTTTTTGTTTTTGTTTTTGTTTTTGTTTTTGTTTTTGTTTTTGTTTTTGTTTTTGTTTTTGTTTTTGTTTTTGTTTTTGTTTTTGTTTTTGTTTTTGTTTTTGTTTTTGTTTTTGTTTTTGTTTTTGTTTTTGTTTTTGTTTTTGTTTTTGTTTTTGTTTTTGTTTTTGTTTTTGTTTTTGTTTTTGTTTTTGTTTTTGTTTTTGTTTTTGTTTTTGTTTTTGTTTTTGTTTTTGTATTGATTTATATTGATATTTACCTGCAAGTAAGAGAAGATGAAATAAAGCCTAGCAGAGCAGTGAAGGAACTGGGAATTCTTCTTGATCAGAAGCATACCTTCTGGCAGCACATCCGGAACGCCGCTGATAAGGCAGCTACGCAAACAGTAGCTCTTGCAAGTCTGATGGCGAATATTGGCGGCCCTAAGCAGGGCAAAAGACGTCTGCTAATGTCGACAACTATGTCACAATGCTATACGAAACTGAAATTTGGGCTGATGCCCTAAATGTCAAAAAATACAGAAATCGGATAGCAGGAGTTCAACGTCTTCGAGCACTCCGGGTGATCATTTTTTACCGCACAGTGACGGAAGCTGGTCATTGCCGGTACGATTCCAATTGACATGATAGCAGAAGAACGCAAAAAAATCTATCAACGAGAAGAAAACGTAGAAAAACGTGAAGCAAAGAAAAATGCCACATAGGAAACAATACTAACATGGCAACGTCGATGGGAAGGAGATTCTAAAGGCAGATGGACGGCCAAATTAATATGGAAAATCGCTTCATGGATTGATAGGAAATTTGGAGAAACAAATTTTTTCCTCACACAATTCCTCACAGGCAACGGGTTTTTTCAAGCCTACCTATACAAGATGAAGAAGATAAATAGCCCATCATGTGTGTACTGTAACTTCAAAAAAGACGATGCAGAACATACGTTCTCCAAATGCGATAAGTGGATAAGTCAAAGAAGAGCCCTTGAATCAGATATTGGTGATATCTCCCCAAATAACATAATTGGCAAAATGCTAAAAGACGAACAAACTTGAAATAAAGTAGCAGAATATGTAGAGAAGCTATTAAGACGATAGAAACTCGAGGAAACGAGATAAAATTTGCAGCTGAAGCAAGCAGGAAAGCCAAGCAGGATAGAGTAAGCCGAAGTGAGGCTTAAAAAGCCGCCATTATTATTATTATTATTGTCATTGTTTTATTTTTATTTTTGGTTTTATTTTTAGTTTTAGTTTTAGTTTTAGTTTTAGTTTTAGTTTTAGTTTTAGATTTAGTTTTTTTTTGTTTTTGTTTTTGTTTTTGTTTTTGTTTTTGTTTTGTTTTTGTTTTTGTTTTTGTTTTTGTTTTTGTTTTTGTTTTTGTTTTTGTTTTTGTTTTTGTTTTTGTTTTTGTTTTTGTTTTTGTTTTTGTTTTTGTTTTTGTTTTTGTTTTTGTTTTTGTTTTTGTTTTTGTTTTTGTTTTTGTTTTTGTTTTTGTTTTTGTTTTTGTTTTTGTTTTTGTTTTTGTTTTTGTTTTTGTTTTTGTTTTTGTTTTTGTTTTTGTTTTTGTTTTTGTTTTTGTTTTTGTTTTTGTTTTTGTTTTTGTTTTTGTTTTTGTTTTTGTTTTTGTTTTTGTTTTTGTTTTTGTTTTTGTTTTTGTTTTTGTTTTTGTTTTTGTTTTTGTTTTTGTTTTTGTTTTGTTTTTGTTTTTGTTTTTGTTTTTGTTTTTGTTTTTGTTTTGTTTTGTTTTTGTTTTTGTTTTTGTTTTTGTTTTTGTTTTTGTTTTTGTTTTTGTTTTTGTTTTTGTTTTTGTTTTTGTTTTTGTTTTTGTTTTTGTTTTTGTTTTTGTTTTTGTTTTTGTTTTAGTTTTAGTTTTAGTTTTAGTTTTAGTTTTAGTTTTAGATTTTGTTTTTTTTTTGTTTTTGTTTTTGTTTTTGTTTTTGTTTTTGTTTTTGTTTTTGTTTTTGTTTTTGTTTTTGTTTTTGTTTTTGTTTTTGTTTTTGTTTTTGTTTTTGTTTTTGTTTTTGTTTTTGTTTTTGTTTTTGTTTTTGTTTTTGTTTTTGTTTTTGTTTTTGTTTTTGTTTTTGTTTTTGTTTTTGTTTTTGTTTTTGTTTTTGTTTTTGTTTTTGTTTTTGTTTTTGTTTTTGTTTTTGTTTTTGTTTTTGTTTTTGTTTTTGTTTTTGTTTTTGTTTTTGTTTTTGTTTTTGTTTTTGTTTTTGTTTTTGTTTTTGTTTTTGTTTTTGTTTTTGTTTTTGTTTTTGTTTTTGTTTTTGTTTTTGTTTTTGTTTTTATATTGATTTATATTGATATTACCTGCAAGTAAGAGAAGATGAAATAAAGCCTAGCAGAGCAGTGAAGGAACTGGGAATTCTTCTTGATCAGAAGCATACCTTCTGGCAGCACATCCGGAACGCCGCTGATAAGGCAGCTACGCAAACAGTAGCTCTTGCAAGTCTGATGGCGAATATTGGCGGCCCTAAGCAGGGCAAAAGACGTCTGCTAATGTCGACAACTATGTCACAATGCTATACGAAACTGAAATTTGGGCTGATGCCCTAAATGTCAAAAAATACAGAAATCGGATAGCAGGAGTTCAACGTCTTCGAGCACTCCGGGTGATCATTTTTTACCGCACAGTGACGGAAGCTGGTCATTGCCGGTACGATTCCAATTGACATGATAGCAGAAGAACGCAAAAAAATCTATCAACGAGAAGAAAACGTAGAAAAACGTGAAGCAAAGAAAAATGCCACATAGGAAACAATACTAACATGGCAACGTCGATGGGAAGGAGATTCTAAAGGCAGATGGACGGCCAAATTAATATGGAAAATCGCTTCATGGATTGATAGGAAATTTGGAGAAACAAATTTTTTCCTCACACAATTCCTCACAGGCAACGGGTTTTTTCAAGCCTACCTATACAAGATGAAGAAGATAAATAGCCCATCATGTGTGTACTGTAACTTCAAAAAAGACGATGCAGAACATACGTTCTCCAAATGCGATAAGTGGATAAGTCAAAGAAGAGCCCTTGAATCAGATATTGGTGATATCTCCCCAAATAACATAATTGGCAAAATGCTAAAAGACGAACAAACTTGAAATAAAGTAGCAGAATATGTAGAGAAGCTATTAAGACGATAGAAACTCGAGGAAACGAGATAAAATTTGCGGCTGAAGCAAGCAGGAAAGCCAAGCAGGATAGAGTAAGCCGAAGTGAGGCTTAAAAAGCCGCCATTATTATTATTATTATTGTCATTGTTTTATTTTTATTTTTAGTTTAATTTTTAGTTTTAGTTTTAGTTTTAGTTTTAGTTTTAGTTTTAGTTTTAGTTTTAGTTTTAGTTTTTGTTTTTGTTTTAGTTTTTGTTTTTGTTTTAGTTTTAGTTTTTGTTTTTGTTTTTGTTTTTGTTTTTGTTTTTGTTTTTGTTTTTGTTTTTGTTTTTGTTTTTGTTTTTGTTTTTGTTTTTGTTTTTGTTTTTGTTTTTGTTTTTGTTTTTGTTTTTGTTTTGTTTTTGTTTTTGTTTTTGTTTTTGTTTTTGTTTTTGTTTTTGTTTTTGTTTTTGTTTTTTTTTTTTTTTTTTTTTTTGTTTTTGTTTTTGTTTTTGTTTTTGTTTTTGTTTTTGTTTTTGTTTTTGTTTTTGTTTTTGTTTTTGTTTTTGTTTTTGTTTTTGTTTTTGTTTTTGTTTTTGTTTTTGTTTTTGTTTTTGTTTTTGTTTTTGTTTTTGTTTTTGTTTTTGTTTTTGTTTTTGTTTTTGTTTTTGTTTTTGTTTTTGTTTTTGTTTTTGTTTTTGTATTGATTTATATTGATATTACCTGCAAGTAAGAGAAGATGAAATAAAGCCTAGCAGAGCAGTGAAGGAACTGGGAATTCTTCTTGATCAGAAGCATACCTTCTGGCAGCACATCCGGAACGCCGCTGATAAGGCAGCTACGCAAACAGTAGCTCTTGCAAGTCTGATGGCGAATATTGGCGGCCCTAAGCAGGGCAAAAGACGTCTGCTAATGTCGACAACTATGTCACAATGCTATACGAAACTGAAATTTGGGCTGATGCCCTAAATGTCAAAAAATACAGAAATCGGATAGCAGGAGTTCAACGTCTTCGAGCACTCCGGGTGATCATTTTTTACCGCACAGTGACGGAAGCTGGTCATTGCCGGTACGATTCCAATTGACATGATAGCAGAAGAACGCAAAAAAATCTATCAACGAGAAGAAAACGTAGAAAAACGTGAAGCAAAGAAAAATGCCACATAGGAAACAATACTAACATGGCAACGTCGATGGGAAGGAGATTCTAAAGGCAGATGGACGGCCAAATTAATATGGAAAATCGCTTCATGGATTGATAGGAAATTTGGAGAAACAAATTTTTTCCTCACACAATTCCTCACAGGCAACGGGTTTTTTCAAGCCTACCTATACAAGATGAAGAAGATAAATAGCCCATCATGTGTGTACTGTAACTTCAAAAAAGACGATGCAGAACATACGTTCTCCAAATGCGATAAGTGGATAAGTCAAAGAAGAGCCCTTGAATCAGATATTGGTGATATCTCCCCAAATAACATAATTGGCAAAATGCTAAAAGACGAACAAACTTGAAATAAAGTAGCAGAATATGTAGAGAAGCTATTAAGACGATAGAAACTCGAGGAAACGAGATAAAATTTGCGGCTGAAGCAAGCAGGAAAGCCAAGCAGGATAGAGTAAGCCGAAGTGAGGCTTAAAAAGCCGCCATTATTATTATTATTATTGTCATTGTTTTATTTTTATTTTTAGTTTAATTTTTAGTTTTAGTTTTAGTTTTAGTTTTAGTTTTAGTTTTAGTTTTAGTTTTAGTTTTAGTTTTTGTTTTTGTTTTAGTTTTAGTTTTAGTTTTAGTTTTAGTTTTTGTTTTTGTTTTTGTTTTTGTTTTTGTTTTTGTTTTTGTTTTTGTTTTTGTTTTTGTTTTTGTTTTTGTTTTTGTTTTTGTTTTTGTTTTTGTTTTTGTTTTTGTTTTTGTTTTTGTTTTTGTTTTTGTTTTTGTTTTTGTTTTTGTTTTTGTTTTTGTTTTTGTTTTTGTTTTTGTTTTTGTTTTTGTTTTTGTTTTTGTTTTTGTTTTTGTTTTTGTTTTTGTTTTTGTTTTTGTTTTTGTTTTTGTTTTTGTTTTTGTTTTTGTTTTTGTTTTTGTTTTTGTTTTTGTTTTTGTTTTTGTATTGATTTATATTGATATTTACCTGCAAGTAAGAGAAGATGAAATAAAGCCTAGCAGAGCAGTGAAGGAACTGGGAATTCTTCTTGATCAGAAGCATACCTTCTGGCAGCACATCCGGAACGCCGCTGATAAGGCAGCTACGCAAACAGTAGCTCTTGCAAGTCTGATGGCGAATATTGGCGGCCCTAAGCAGGGCAAAAGACGTCTGCTAATGTCGACAACTATGTCACAATGCTATACGAAACTGAAATTTGGGCTGATGCCCTAAATGTCAAAAAATACAGAAATCGGATAGCAGGAGTTCAACGTCTTCGAGCACTCCGGGTGATCATTTTTTACCGCACAGTGACGGAAGCTGGTCATTGCCGGTACGATTCCAATTGACATGATAGCAGAAGAACGCAAAAAAATCTATCAACGAGAAGAAAACGTAGAAAAACGTGAAGCAAAGAAAAATGCCACATAGGAAACAATACTAACATGGCAACGTCGATGGGAAGGAGATTCTAAAGGCAGATGGACGGCCAAATTAATATGGAAAATCGCTTCATGGATTGATAGGAAATTTGGAGAAACAAATTTTTTCCTCACACAATTCCTCACAGGCAACGGGTTTTTTCAAGCCTACCTATACAAGATGAAGAAGATAAATAGCCCATCATGTGTGTACTGTAACTTCAAAAAAGACGATGCAGAACATACGTTCTCCAAATGCGATAAGTGGATAAGTCAAAGAAGAGCCCTTGAATCAGATATTGGTGATATCTCCCCAAATAACATAATTGGCAAAATGCTAAAAGACGAACAAACTTGAAATAAAGTAGCAGAATATGTAGAGAAGCTATTAAGACGATAGAAACTCGAGGAAACGAGATAAAATTTGCGGCTGAAGCAAGCAGGAAAGCCAAGCAGGATAGAGTAAGCCGAAGTGAGGCTTAAAAAGCCGCCATTATTATTATTATTATTGTCATTGTTTTATTTTTATTTTTAGTTTAATTTTTAGTTTTAGTTTTAGTTTTAGTTTTAGTTTTAGTTTGTTAGTTTTAGTTTTAGTTTTGTTGTTTTTGTTTGTTGTTTAGTTTTAGTTGTTTTTGTTTTTGTTTTTGTTTTTGTTTTTGGTTTTGTTTTTGTTTTTGTTTTTGTTTTTGTTTTTGTTTTTGTTTTTGTTTTTGTTTTTGTTTTTGTTTTTGTTTTTGTTTTTGTTTTTGTTTTTGTTTATATTGATATTTACCTGCAAGTAAGAGAAGAGGAAATAAAGCCTAGCAGAGCAGTGAAGGAACTGGGAATTCTTCTTGATCAGAAGCATACCTTCTGGCAGCACATCCGGAACGCCGCTGATAAGGCAGCTACGCAAACAGTTGCTCTTGCAAGTCTGATGGCGAATATTGGCGGCCCTAAGCAGGGCAAAAGACGTCTGCTAATGTCGACAACTATGTCAACAATGCTATACGAAACTGAAATTTGGGCTGATGCCCTAAAAGTCAAAAAATACAGAAATCGGATAGCAGGAGTTCAACGTCTTGGAGCACTCCGGGTGATCATTTTTTACCGCACAGTGTCGGAAGCTGGTCATTGCCGGTACGATTCCAATTGACATGATAGCAGAAGAACGCAAAAAAATCTATCAACGAGAAGAAAACGTAGAAAAACGTGAAGCAAAGAAAAATGCCACATAGGAAACAATACTAACATGGCAACGTCGATGGGAAGGAGATTCTAAAGGCAGATGGACGGCCAAATTAATATGGAAAATCGCTTCATGGATTGATAGGAAATTTGGAGAAACAAATTTTTTCCTCACACAATTCCTCACAGGCAACGGGTTTTTTCAAGCCTACCTATACAAGATGAAGAAGATAAATAGCCCATCATGTGTGTACTGTAACTTCAAAAAAGACGATGCAGAACATACGTTCTCCAAATGCGATAAGTGGATAAGTCAAAGAAGAGCCCTTGAATCAGATATTGGTGATATCTCCCCAAATAACATAATTGGCAAAATGCTAAAAGACGAACAAACTTGAAATAAAGTAGCAGAATATGTAGAGAAGCTATTAAGACGATAGAAACTCGAGGAAACGAGATAAAATTTGCGGCTGAAGCAAGCAGGAAAGCCAAGCAGGATAGAGTAAGCCGAAGTGAGGCTTAAAAAGCCGCCATTATTATTATTATTATTGTCATTGTTTTATTTTTATTTTTAGTTTAATTTTTAGTTTTAGTTTTAGTTTTAGTTTTAGTTTTAGATTTAGTTTTAGTTTTAGTTTTAGTTTTAGTTTTTGTTTTTGTTTTAGTTTTAGTTTTAGTTTTAGTTTTTGTTTTTGTTTTTGTTTTTGTTTTTGTTTTTGTTTTTGTTTTTGTTTTTGTTTTTGTTTTTGTTTTTGTTTTTGTTTTTGTTTTTGTTTTTGTTTTGTTTTTGTTTTTTTTTTTTTTTTTTTTTTTTTTTTTTTTTTTTTTTTTTTTTTTTTTTGTTTTTTTTTTTTTTTTTGTTTTTGTTTTTGTTTTTGTTTTTGTTTTTGTTTTTGTTTTTGTTTTTGTTTTTGTTTTTGTTTTTGTTTTTGTTTTTGTTTTTGTTTTTGTTTTTGTTTTTGTTTTTGTTTTTGTTTTTGTTTTTGTTTTTGTTTTTGTTTTTGTTTTTGTTTTTGTTTTTGTTTTTGTTTTTGTATTGATTTATATTGATATTTACCTGCAAGTAAGAGAAGATGAAATAAAGCCTAGCAGAGCAGTGAAGGAACTGGGAATTCTTCTTGATCAGAAGCATACCTTCTGGCAGCACATCCGGAACGCCGCTGATAAGGCAGCTACGCAAACAGTAGCTCTTGCAAGTCTGATGGCGAATATTGGCGGCCCTAAGCAGGGCAAAAGACGTCTGCTAATGTCGACAACTATGTCACAATGCTATACGAAACTGAAATTTGGGCTGATGCCCTAAATGTCAAAAAATACAGAAATCGGATAGCAGGAGTTCAACGTCTTCGAGCACTCCGGGTGATCATTTTTTACCGCACAGTGACGGAAGCTGGTCATTGCCGGTACGATTCCAATTGACATGATAGCAGAAGAACGCAAAAAAATCTATCAACGAGAAGAAAACGTAGAAAAACGTGAAGCAAAGAAAAATGCCACATAGGAAACAATACTAACATGGCAACGTCGATGGGAAGGAGATTCTAAAGGCAGATGGACGGCCAAATTAATATGGAAAATCGCTTCATGGATTGATAGGAAATTTGGAGAAACAAATTTTTTCCTCACACAATTCCTCACAGGCAACGGGTTTTTTCAAGCCTACCTATACAAGATGAAGAAGATAAATAGCCCATCATGTGTGTACTGTAACTTCAAAAAAGACGATGCAGAACATACGTTCTCCAAATGCGATAAGTGGATAAGTCAAAGAAGAGCCCTTGAATCAGATATTGGTGATATCTCCCCAAATAACATAATTGGCAAAATGCTAAAAGACGAACAAACTTGAAATAAAGTAGCAGAATATGTAGAGAAGCTATTAAGACGATAGAAACTCGAGGAAACGAGATAAAATTTGCGGCTGAAGCAAGCAGGAAAGCCAAGCAGGATAGAGTAAGCCGAAGTGAGGCTTAAAAAGCCGCCATTATTATTATTATTATTGTCATTGTTTTATTTTTATTTTTAGTTTAATTTTTAGTTTTAGTTTTAGTTTTAGTTTTAGTTTTAGTTTTAGTTTTAGTTTTAGTTTTAGTTTTTGTTTTTGTTTTGTTTTGTTTTAGTTTTAGTTTTAGTTTTTGTTTTGTTTTTGTTTTTGTTTTTGTTTTTGTTTTTGTTTTTGTTTTTGTTTTGTTTTTGTTTTTGTTTTTGTTTTGTTTTGTTTTTGTTTTTGTTTTTGTTTTTGTTTTTGTTTTTGTTTTTGTTTTTGTTTTTGTTTTTGTTTTTGTTTTTGTTTTTGTTTTTGTTTTTGTTTTTGTTTTGTTTTTGTTTTTGTTTTTGTTTTTGTTTTTGTTTTTGTTTTTGTTTTTGTTTTTGTTTTTGTTTTTGTTTTTGTTTTGTTTGTTTTTGTTTTTGTTTTTGTTTTTGTTTTTGTTTTTGTTTTTGTTTTTGTTTTTGTTTTTGTTTTTGTTTTGTTTTTGTTTTTGTTTTTGTTTTTGTTTTTGTTTTTGTTTTTATATTGATTTATATTGATATTTACCTGCAAGTAAGAGAAGATGAAATAAAGCCTAGCAGAGCAGTGAAGGAACTGGGAATTCTTCTTGATCAGAAGCATACCTTCTGGCAGCACATCCGGAACGCCGCTGATAAGGCAGCTACGCAAACAGTAGCTCTTGCAAGTCTGATGGCGAATATTGGCGGCCCTAAGCAGGGCAAAAGACGTCTGCTAATGTCGACAACTATGTCACAATGCTATACGAAACTGAAATTTGGGCTGATGCCCTAAATGTCAAAAAATACAGAAATCGGATAGCAGGAGTTCAACGTCTTCGAGCACTCCGGGTGATCATTTTTTACCGCACAGTGACGGAAGCTGGTCATTGCCGGTACGATTCCAATTGACATGATAGCAGAAGAACGCAAAAAAATCTATCAACGAGAAGAAAACGTAGAAAAACGTGAAGCAAAGAAAAATGCCACATAGGAAACAATACTAACATGGCAACGTCGATGGGAAGGAGATTCTAAAGGCAGATGGACGGCCAAATTAATATGGAAAATCGCTTCATGGATTGATAGGAAATTTGGAGAAACAAATTTTTTCCTCACACAATTCCTCACAGGCAACGGGTTTTTTCAAGCCTACCTATACAAGATGAAGAAGATAAATAGCCCATCATGTGTGTACTGTAACTTCAAAAAAGACGATGCAGAACATACGTTCTCCAAATGCGATAAGTGGATAAGTCAAAGAAGAGCCCTTGAATCAGATATTGGTGATATCTCCCCAAATAACATAATTGGCAAAATGCTAAAAGACGAACAAACTTGAAATAAAGTAGCAGAATATGTAGAGAAGCTATTAAGACGATAGAAACTCGAGGAAACGAGATAAAATTTGCAGCTGAAGCAAGCAGGAAAGCCAAGCAGGATAGAGTAAGCCGAAGTGAGGCTTAAAAAGCCGCCATTATTATTATTATTATTGTCATTGTTTTATTTTTATTTTTGGTTTTATTTTTAGTTTTAGTTTTAGTTTTAGTTTTAGTTTTAGTTTTAGTTTTAGATTTAGTTTTTTTTTTGTTTTTGTTTTTGTTTTTGTTTTTGTTTTTGTTTTTGTTTTTGTTTTTGTTTTTGTTTTTGTTTTTGTTTTTGTTTTTGTTTTTGTTTTTGTTTTTGTTTTTGTTTTTGTTTTTGTTTTTGTTTTTGTTTTTGTTTTTGTTTTTGTTTTTGTTTTTGTTTTTGTTTTTGTTTTTGTTTTTGTTTTTGTTTTTGTTTTTGTTTTTGTTTTTGTTTTTGTTTTTGTTTTTGTTTTTGTTTTTGTTTTTGTTTTTGTTTTTGTTTTTGTTTTTGTTTTTGTTTTTGTTTTTGTTTTTGTTTTTGTTTTTGTTTTTGTTTTTGTTTTTGTTTTTGTTTTTGTTTTTGTTTTTGTTTTTGTTTTTGTTTTTGTTTTTGTTTTTGTTTTTGTTTTTGTTTTTGTTTTTGTTTTAGTTTTTGTTTTAGTTTTAGTTTTAGTTTTAGTTTTAGTTTTAGTTTTAGATTTTGTTTTTTTTTTTTTTTTTTTTTTTTTTTTTTTTTTTTTTTTTTTTTTTTTTTTTTTTTTTTTTTTTTTTTTTTTTTTTTTTTTTTTTTTTTTTTTTTTTTTTTTTTTTTTTTTTGTTTTTGTTTTTGTTTTTGTTTTTGTTTTTGTTTTTGTTTTTGTTTTTGTTTTTGTTTTTGTTTTTGTTTTTGTTTTTGTTTTT
>NW_026137707.1:0-10000 GCF_019393585.1 Leptopilina boulardi | reverse complement strand
GTTTTTGTTTTTGTTTTTGTTTTTGTTTTTATATTGATTTATATTGATATTACCTGCAAGTAAGAGAAGATGAAATAAAGCCTAGCAGAGCAGTGAAGGAACTGGGAATTCTTCTTGATCAGAAGCATACCTTCTGGCAGCACATCCGGAACGCCGCTGATAAGGCAGCTACGCAAACAGTAGCTCTTGCAAGTCTGATGGCGAATATTGGCGGCCCTAAGCAGGGCAAAAGACGTCTGCTAATGTCGACAACTATGTCACAATGCTATACGAAACTGAAATTTGGGCTGATGCCCTAAATGTCAAAAAATACAGAAATCGGATAGCAGGAGTTCAACGTCTTCGAGCACTCCGGGTGATCATTTTTTACCGCACAGTGACGGAAGCTGGTCATTGCCGGTACGATTCCAATTGACATGATAGCAGAAGAACGCAAAAAAATCTATCAACGAGAAGAAAACGTAGAAAAACGTGAAGCAAAGAAAAATGCCACATAGGAAACAATACTAACATGGCAACGTCGATGGGAAGGAGATTCTAAAGGCAGATGGACGGCCAAATTAATATGGAAAATCGCTTCATGGATTGATAGGAAATTTGGAGAAACAAATTTTTTCCTCACACAATTCCTCACAGGCAACGGGTTTTTTCAAGCCTACCTATACAAGATGAAGAAGATAAATAGCCCATCATGTGTGTACTGTAACTTCAAAAAAGACGATGCAGAACATACGTTCTCCAAATGCGATAAGTGGATAAGTCAAAGAAGAGCCCTTGAATCAGATATTGGTGATATCTCCCCAAATAACATAATTGGCAAAATGCTAAAAGACGAACAAACTTGAAATAAAGTAGCAGAATATGTAGAGAAGCTATTAAGACGATAGAAACTCGAGGAAACGAGATAAAATTTGCGGCTGAAGCAAGCAGGAAAGCCAAGCAGGATAGAGTAAGCCGAAGTGAGGCTTAAAAAGCCGCCATTATTATTATTATTATTGTCATTGTTTTATTTTTATTTTTAGTTTAATTTTTAGTTTTAGTTTTAGTTTTAGTTTTAGTTTTAGTTTTAGTTTTAGTTTTAGTTTTAGTTTTAGTTTTAGTTTTTGTTTTTGTTTTTGTTTTAGTTTTGTTTTTGTTTTGTTTTTGTTTTTGTTTTTGTTTTTGTTTTTGTTTTTGTTTTTGTTTTTGTTTTTGTTTTTGTTTTTGTTTTTGTTTTTGTTTTTGTTTTTGTTTTTGTTTTTGTTTTTGTTTTTGTTTTTGTTTTTGTTTTTGTTTTTGTTTTTGTTTTTGTTTTTGTTTTTGTTTTTGTTTTTGTTTTTGTTTTTGTTTTTGTTTTTGTTTTTGTTTTTTTGTTTTTGTTTTTGTTTTTGTTTTTGTTTTTGTTTTTGTTTTTGTTTTTGTTTTTGTTTTTGTTTTTGTTTTTGTTTTTGTTTTTGTTTTTGTTTTTGTTTTTGTTTTTGTTTTTGTTTTTGTTTTTGTTTTTGTTTTTGTTTTTGTTTTTGTTTTTGTTTTTGTTTTTGTTTTTGTTTTTGTTTTTGTTTTTGTTTTTGTTTTTATATTGATTTATATTGATATTACCTGCAAGTAAGAGAAGATGAAATAAAGCCTAGCAGAGCAGTGAAGGAACTGGGAATTCTTCTTGATCAGAAGCATACCTTCTGGCAGCACATCCGGAACGCCGCTGATAAGGCAGCTACGCAAACAGTTGCTCTTGCAAGTCTGATGGCGAATATTGGCGGCCCTAAGCAGGGCAAAAGACGTCTGCTAATGTCGACAACTATGTCACAATGCTATACGAAACTGAAATTTGGGCTGATGCCCTAAATGTCAAAAAATACAGAAATCGGATAGCAGGAGTTCAACGTCTTCGAGCACTCCGGGTGATCATTTTTTACCGCACAGTGACGGAAGCTGGTCATTGCCGGTACGATTCCAATTGACATGATAGCAGAAGAACGCAAAAAAATCTATCAACGAGAAGAAAACGTAGAAAAACGTGAAGCAAAGAAAAATGCCACATAGGAAACAATACTAACATGGCAACGTCGATGGGAAGGAGATTCTAAAGGCAGATGGACGGCCAAATTAATATGGAAAATCGCTTCATGGATTGATAGGAAATTTGGAGAAACAAATTTTTTCCTCACACAATTCCTCACAGGCAACGGGTTTTTTCAAGCCTACCTATACAAGATGAAGAAGATAAATAGCCCATCATGTGTGTACTGTAACTTCAAAAAAGACGATGCAGAACATACGTTCTCCAAATGCGATAAGTGGATAAGTCAAAGAAGAGCCCTTGAATCAGATATTGGTGATATCTCCCCAAATAACATAATTGGCAAAATGCTAAAAGACGAACAAACTTGAAATAAAGTAGCAGAATATGTAGAGAAGCTATTAAGACGATAGAAACTCGAGGAAACGAGATAAAATTTGCGGCTGAAGCAAGCAGGAAAGCCAAGCAGGATAGAGTAAGCCGAAGTGAGGCTTAAAAAGCCGCCATTATTATTATTATTATTGTCATTGTTTTATTTTTATTTTTAGTTTAATTTTTAGTTTTAGTTTTAGTTTTAGTTTTAGTTTTAGTTTTAGTTTTAGTTTTAGTTTTAGTTTTTGTTTTTGTTTTAGTTTTAGTTTTTGTTTTTGTTTTTGTTTTTGTTTTTGTTTTTGTTTTTGTTTTTGTTTTTGTTTTTGTTTTTGTTTTTGTTTTTGTTTTTGTTTTTGTTTTTGTTTTTGTTTTTGTTTTTGTTTTTGTTTTTGTTTTTGTTTTTGTTTTTGTTTTTGTTTTTGTTTTTGTTTTTGTTTTTGTTTTTGTTTTTGTTTTTGTTTTTGTTTTTGTTTTTGTTTTTGTTTTTGTTTTTGTTTTTGTTTTTGTTTTTGTTTTTGTTTTTGTTTTTGTTTTTGTTTTTGTTTTTGTTTTTGTTTTTGTTTTTGTTTTTGTTTTTGTTTTTATATTGATTTATATTGATATTACCTGCAAGTAAGAGAAGATGAAATAAAGCCTAGCAGAGCAGTGAAGGAACTGGGAATTCTTCTTGATCAGAAGCATACCTTCTGGCAGCACATCCGGAACGCCGCTGATAAGGCAGCTACGCAAACAGTAGCTCTTGCAAGTCTGATGGCGAATATTGGCGGCCCTAAGCAGGGCAAAAGACGTCTGCTAATGTCGACAACTATGTCACAATGCTATACGAAACTGAAATTTGGGCTGATGCCCTAAATGTCAAAAAATACAGAAATCGGATAGCAGGAGTTCAACGTCTTCGAGCACTCCGGGTGATCATTTTTTACCGCACAGTGACGGAAGCTGGTCATTGCCGGTACGATTCCAATTGACATGATAGCAGAAGAACGCAAAAAAATCTATCAACGAGAAGAAAACGTAGAAAAACGTGAAGCAAAGAAAAATGCCACATAGGAAACAATACTAACATGGCAACGTCGATGGGAAGGAGATTCTAAAGGCAGATGGACGGCCAAATTAATATGGAAAATCGCTTCATGGATTGATAGGAAATTTGGAGAAACAAATTTTTTCCTCACACAATTCCTCACAGGCAACGGGTTTTTTCAAGCCTACCTATACAAGATGAAGAAGATAAATAGCCCATCATGTGTGTACTGTAACTTCAAAAAAGACGATGCAGAACATACGTTCTCCAAATGCGATAAGTGGATAAGTCAAAGAAGAGCCCTTGAATCAGATATTGGTGATATCTCCCCAAATAACATAATTGGCAAAATGCTAAAAGACGAACAAACTTGAAATAAAGTAGCAGAATATGTAGAGAAGCTATTAAGACGATAGAAACTCGAGGAAACGAGATAAAATTTGCGGCTGAAGCAAGCAGGAAAGCCAAGCAGGATAGAGTAAGCCGAAGTGAGGCTTAAAAAGCCGCCATTATTATTATTATTATTGTCATTGTTTTATTTTTATTTTTAGTTTAATTTTTAGTTTTAGTTTTAGTTTTAGTTTTAGTTTTAGTTTTAGTTTTAGTTTTAGTTTTAGTTTTAGTTTTGTTTTAGTTTTAGTTTTAGTTTTAGTTTTTGTTTTTGTTTTTGTTTTGTTTTTGTTTTTGTTTTTGTTTTTGTTTTTGTTTTTGTTTTTGTTTTTGTTTTTGTTTTTGTTTTGTTTTGTTTTTGTTTTTGTTTTTGTTTTTGTTTTTGTTTTTGTTTTTGTTTTTGTTTTTGTTTTTGTTTTGTTTTTGTTTTTGTTTTTGTTTTTGTTTTGTTTTTGTTTTTGTTTTGTTTTTGTTTTTGTTTTTGTTTTTGTTTTTGTTTTTGTTTTTGTTTTTGTTTTTGTTTTTGTTTTTGTTTTGTTTTTGTTTTTGTTTTTGTTTTGTTTTTGTTTTTGTTTTTGTTTTTGTTTTTGTTTTTGTTTTGTTTTTGTTTTTGTTTTTGTTTTTGTTTTTGTTTTTGTTTTTGTTTTTGTTTTTGTTTTTGTTTTTGTTTTTGTTTTTGTTTTTGTTTTGTTTTGTTTTTGTTTTTGTTTTTGTTTTTGTTTTTGTTTTTGTTTTTGTTTTTGTTTTTGTTTTTGTTTTTGTTTTTGTTTTTATATTGATTTATGTTGATATTACCTGCAAGTAAGAGAAGATGAAATAAAGCCTAGCAGAGCAGTGAAGGAACTGGGAATTCTTCTTGATCAGAAGCATACCTTCTGGCAGCACATCCGGAACGCCGCTGATAAGGCAGCTACGCAAACAGTAGCTCTTGCAAGTCTGATGGCGAATATTGGCGGCCCTAAGCAGGGCAAAAGACGTCTGCTAATGTCGACAACTATGTCACAATGCTATACGAAACTGAAATTTGGGCTGATGCCCTAAATGTCAAAAAATACAGAAATCGGATAGCAGGAGTTCAACGTCTTCGAGCACTCCGGGTGATCATTTTTTACCGCACAGTGACGGAAGCTGGTCATTGCCGGTACGATTCCAATTGACATGATAGCAGAAGAACGCAAAAAAATCTATCAACGAGAAGAAAACGTAGAAAAACGTGAAGCAAAGAAAAATGCCACATAGGAAACAATACTAACATGGCAACGTCGATGGGAAGGAGATTCTAAAGGCAGATGGACGGCCAAATTAATATGGAAAATCGCTTCATGGATTGATAGGAAATTTGGAGAAACAAATTTTTTCCTCACACAATTCCTCACAGGCAACGGGTTTTTTCAAGCCTACCTATACAAGATGAAGAAGATAAATAGCCCATCATGTGTGTACTGTAACTTCAAAAAAGACGATGCAGAACATACGTTCTCCAAATGCGATAAGTGGATAAGTCAAAGAAGAGCCCTTGAATCAGATATTGGTGATATCTCCCCAAATAACATAATTGGCAAAATGCTAAAAGACGAACAAACTTGAAATAAAGTAGCAGAATATGTAGAGAAGCTATTAAGACGATAGAAACTCGAGGAAACGAGATAAAATTTGCGGCTGAAGCAAGCAGGAAAGCCAAGCAGGATAGAGTAAGCCGAAGTGAGGCTTAAAAAGCCGCCATTATTATTATTATTATTGTCATTGTTTTATTTTTATTTTTAGTTTAATTTTTAGTTTTAGTTTTAGTTTTAGTTTTAGTTTTAGTTTTAGTTTTAGTTTTAGTTTTAGTTTTGTTTTGTTTTAGTTGTTTTAGTTTTAGTTTTAGTTTTGTTTTGTTTTTGTTTTTGTTTTTGTTTTTGTTTTTGTTTTTGTTTTTGTTTTTGTTTTTGTTTTGTTTTGTTTTTGTTTTTGTTTTTGTTTTTGTTTTGTTTTTGTTTTTGTTTTTGTTTTTGTTTTTGTTTTTGTTTTGTTTTTGTTTTTGTTTTTGTTTTTGTTTTTGTTTTTGTTTTTGTTTTGTTTTGTTTTTGTTTTTGTTTTTGTTTTTGTTTTTGTTTTTGTTTTTGTTTTTGTTTTGTTTTTGTTTTTGTTTTTGTTTTTGTTTTTGTTTTTGTTTTTGTTTTTGTTTTTGTTTTTGTTTTTGTTTTTGTTTTTGTTTTTGTTTTTGTTTTGTTTTTGTTTTTGTTTTTGTTTTTGTTTTTGTTTTTGTTTTTGTTTTTGTTTTTGTTTTTGTTTTTGTTTTTGTTTTTATATTGATTTATATTGATATTACCTGCAAGTAAGAGAAGATGAAATAAAGCCTAGCAGAGCAGTGAAGGAACTGGGAATTCTTCTTGATCAGAAGCATACCTTCTGGCAGCACATCCGGAACGCCGCTGATAAGGCAGCTACGCAAACAGTAGCTCTTGCAAGTCTGATGGCGAATATTGGCGGCCCTAAGCAGGGCAAAAGACGTCTGCTAATGTCGACAACTATGTCACAATGCTATACGAAACTGAAATTTGGGCTGATGCCCTAAATGTCAAAAAATACAGAAATCGGATAGCAGGAGTTCAACGTCTTCGAGCACTCCGGGTGATCATTTTTTACCGCACAGTGACGGAAGCTGGTCATTGCCGGTACGATTCCAATTGACATGATAGCAGAAGAACGCAAAAAAATCTATCAACGAGAAGAAAACGTAGAAAAACGTGAAGCAAAGAAAAATGCCACATAGGAAACAATACTAACATGGCAACGTCGATGGGAAGGAGATTCTAAAGGCAGATGGACGGCCAAATTAATATGGAAAATCGCTTCATGGATTGATAGGAAATTTGGAGAAACAAATTTTTTCCTCACACAATTCCTCACAGGCAACGGGTTTTTTCAAGCCTACCTATACAAGATGAAGAAGATAAATAGCCCATCATGTGTGTACTGTAACTTCAAAAAAGACGATGCAGAACATACGTTCTCCAAATGCGATAAGTGGATAAGTCAAAGAAGAGCCCTTGAATCAGATATTGGTGATATCTCCCCAAATAACATAATTGGCAAAATGCTAAAAGACGAACAAACTTGAAATAAAGTAGCAGAATATGTAGAGAAGCTATTAAGACGATAGAAACTCGAGGAAACGAGATAAAATTTGCGGCTGAAGCAAGCAGGAAAGCCAAGCAGGATAGAGTAAGCCGAAGTGAGGCTTAAAAAGCCGCCATTATTATTATTATTATTGTCATTGTTTTATTTTTATTTTTAGTTTAATTTTTAGTTTTAGTTTTAGTTTTAGTTTTAGTTTTAGTTTTAGTTTTAGTTTTAGTTTTAGTTTTTGTTTTTGTTTTAGTTTTAGTTTTAGTTTTTGTTTTTGTTTTTGTTTTTGTTTTTGTTTTTGTTTTTGTTTTTGTTTTTGTTTTTGTTTTTGTTTTTGTTTTTGTTTTTGTTTTTGTTTTTGTTTTTGTTTTTGTTTTTGTTTTTGTTTTTGTTTTTGTTTTTGTTTTTGTTTTTGTTTTTGTTTTTGTTTTGTTTTTGTTTTTGTTTTTGTTTTTGTTTTTGTTTTTGTTTTTGTTTTTGTTTTTGTTTTTGTTTTTGTTTTTGTTTTTGTTTTTGTTTTTGTTTTTGTTTTTGTTTTTGTTTTTGTTTTTGTTTTTGTTTTTGTTTTTGTTTTTGTTTTTGTTTTTATATTGATTTATATTGATATTACCTGCAAGTAAGAGAAGATGAAATAAAGCCTAGCAGAGCAGTGAAGGAACTGGGAATTCTTCTTGATCAGAAGCATACCTTCTGGCAGCACATCCGGAACGCCGCTGATAAGGCAGCTACGCAAACAGTAGCTCTTGCAAGTCTGATGGCGAATATTGGCGGCCCTAAGCAGGGCAAAAGACGTCTGCTAATGTCGACAACTATGTCACAATGCTATACGAAACTGAAATTTGGGCTGATGCCCTAAATGTCAAAAAATACAGAAATCGGATAGCAGGAGTTCAACGTCTTCGAGCACTCCGGGTGATCATTTTTTACCGCACAGTGACGGAAGCTGGTCATTGCCGGTACGATTCCAATTGACATGATAGCAGAAGAACGCAAAAAAATCTATCAACGAGAAGAAAACGTAGAAAAACGTGAAGCAAAGAAAAATGCCACATAGGAAACAATACTAACATGGCAACGTCGATGGGAAGGAGATTCTAAAGGCAGATGGACGGCCAAATTAATATGGAAAATCGCTTCATGGATTGATAGGAAATTTGGAGAAACAAATTTTTTCCTCACACAATTCCTCACAGGCAACGGGTTTTTTCAAGCCTACCTATACAAGATGAAGAAGATAAATAGCCCATCATGTGTGTACTGTAACTTCAAAAAAGACGATGCAGAACATACGTTCTCCAAATGCGATAAGTGGATAAGTCAAAGAAGAGCCCTTGAATCAGATATTGGTGATATCTCCCCAAATAACATAATTGGCAAAATGCTAAAAGACGAACAAACTTGAAATAAAGTAGCAGAATATGTAGAGAAGCTATTAAGACGATAGAAACTCGAGGAAACGAGATAAAATTTGCAGCTGAAGCAAGCAGGAAAGCCAAGCAGGATAGAGTAAGCCGAAGTGAGGCTTAAAAAGCCGCCATTATTATTATTATTATTGTCATTGTTTTATTTTTATTTTTGGTTTTATTTTTAGTTTTAGTTTTAGTTTTAGTTTTAGTTTTAGTTTTAGTTTTAGTTTTAGTTTTAGTTTTAGTTTTAGTTTTAGTTTTAGTTTTAGTTTTAGTTTTTGTTTTTGTTTTTGTTTTTGTTTTTGTTTTTGTTTTTGTTTTTGTTTTTGTTTTTGTTTTTGTTTTTGTTTTTGTTTTTGTTTTTGTTTTTGTTTTTGTTTTTGTTTTTGTTTTTGTTTTTGTTTTTGTTTTTGTTTTTGTTTTTGTTTTTGTTTTTGTTTTTGTTTTTGTTTTTGTTTTGTTTTTGTTTTTGTTTTTGTTTTTGTTTTTGTTTTTGTTTTTGTTTTTGTTTTTGTTTTTGTTTTTGTTTTTGTTTTTGTTTTTGTTTTTGTTTTTGTTTTTGTTTTTGTTTTTGTTTTTGTTTTTGTTTTTGTTTTTGTTTTTGTTTTTGTTTTTGTTTTTGTTTTTGTTTTGTTTTTGTTTTTGTTTTTGTTTTTGTTTTTGTTTTTGTTTTTGTTTTTGTTTTTGTTTTTGTTTTTGTTTTTGTTTTTGTTTTTGTTTTTATATTGATTTATATTGATATTACCTGCAAGTAAGAGAAGATGAAATAAAGCCTAGCAGAGCAGTGAAGGAACTGGGAATTCTTCTTGATCAGAAGCATACCTTCTGGCAGCACATCCGGAACGCCGCTGATAAGGCAGCTACGCAAACAGTAGCTCTTGCAAGTCTGATGGCGAATATTGGCGGCCCTAAGCAGGGCAAAAGACGTCTGCTAATGTCGACAACTATGTCACAATGCTATACGAAACTGAAATTTGGGCTGATGCCCTAAATGTCAAAAAATACAGAAATCGGATAGCAGGAGTTCAACGTCTTCGAGCACTCCGGGTGATCATTTTTTACCGCACAGTGACGGAAGCTGGTCATTGCCGGTACGATTCCAATTGACATGATAGCAGAAGAACGCAAAAAAATCTATCAACGAGAAGAAAACGTAGAAAAACGTGAAGCAAAGAAAAATGCCACATAGGAAACAATACTAACATGGCAACGTCGATGGGAAGGAGATTCTAAAGGCAGATGGACGGCCAAATTAATATGGAAAATCGCTTCATGGATTGATAGGAAATTTGGAGAAACAAATTTTTTCCTCACACAATTCCTCACAGGCAACGGGTTTTTTCAAGCCTACCTATACAAGATGAAGAAGATAAATAGCCCATCATGTGTGTACTGTAACTTCAAAAAAGACGATGCAGAACATACGTTCTCCAAATGCGATAAGTGGATAAGTCAAAGAAGAGCCCTTGAATCAGATATTGGTGATATCTCCCCAAATAACATAATTGGCAAAATGCTAAAAGACGAACAAACTTGAAATAAAGTAGCAGAATATGTAGAGAAGCTATTAAGACGATAGAAACTCGAGGAAACGAGATAAAATTTGCAGCTGAAGCAAGCAGGAAAGCCAAGCAGGATAGAGTAAGCCGAAGTGAGGCTTAAAAAGCCGCCATTATTATTATTATTATTGTCATTGTT
>NW_026137706.1:0-869 GCF_019393585.1 Leptopilina boulardi | reverse complement strand
TGGGCCGTGATCCAAAGTGTGAATCTTTACTCGATCTATGATCAATCCCGAAGCCATGATTTTGAGTGTCAAATGAAGTCGCGATCATTCATAAGGACTTAATCCACGATCCAAGGCTTGAATCTAGATTCTACTCATGATCAGTCGTAAAGCCATGATCCAAGCAATGAATCTAGCTTCGCTTCATGATTCTTGGAGTGGATCAAGTCTGGAAATCGTGTTCCAAAGTCCTAATCTAGATTCGTGTCATGATCTATCCTGAAGCAATGATTCCGAGTCAAATTAAACCATGGGCCGTGATCCAAAGTGTGAATCTTTACTCGATCTATGATCAATCCCGAAGCCATGATTTTGAGTGTAAATGAAGTCGCGATCATTCATAAGGACTTAATCCACGATCCAAGGCTTGAATCTAGATTCTACTCATGATCAGTCGTAAAGCCATGATCCAAGCAATGAATCTAGCTTCGCTTCATGATTCTTGGAGTGGATCAAGTCTGGAAATCGTGTTCCAAAGTCCTAATCTAGATTCGTGCCATGATCTATCCTGAAGCAATGATTCCGAGTCTAAATTAAACCATGGGCCGTGATCCAAAGTGTGAATCTTTACTCGAGCAATGATCAATCCCGAAGTCATGATTTTGAGTTCAATTGAAGTCTCGATCATTCTTAAGGACGTAATCCACGATCCAAGGCTTGAATCTAGATTCTACTCATGATCAGTCGTAAAGCCATGATCCAAGCAATGAATCTAGCTTCGCTTCATGATTCTTGGAGTGGATCAAGTCTGGAAATCGTGTTCCAAAGTCCTAATCTAGATTCGTGTCATGATCTATCCTGAAGCAATGATTCCGAGTCAAATTAAACCA
>NW_026137705.1:0-101804 GCF_019393585.1 Leptopilina boulardi | reverse complement strand
AAACAAAAATTCGAAAATTCAGACAAAATTTCGGAATTATGATTTTAATATAATAGAAGATTCGGTATTTCGAAATTGTCCACGAAAACCGAGAAATTCGTTTAAAACGTATAAGGATAAAAAACCAGTATTATGACGATTTTTCTGATAGATTTCCATGAAATCCATGAGACATAGCGATATAAAAAGAAACGGTTAAAAAATAGAGAAAAAAAACAAAAATTCGAAAATTCAGACAAAATTTCGGAATTATGATTTTAATATAATAGAAGATTCGGTATTTCGAAATTGTCCACGAAAACCGAGAAATTCGTTTAAAACGTATAAGGATAAAAAACCAGTATTATGACGATTTTTCTGATAGATTTCCATGAAATCCATGAGACATAGCGATATAAAAAGAAACGGTTAAAAAATAGAGAAAAAAAACAAAAATTCGAAAATTCAGACAAAATTTCGGAATTATGATTTTAATATAATAGAAGATTCGGTATTTCGAAATTGTCCACGAAAACCGAGAAATTCGTTTAAAACGTATAAGGATAAAAAACCAGTATTATGACGATTTTTCTGATAGATTTCCATGAAATCTATGAGACAAAGCGATATAAAAAGAAACGGTTAAAAAATAGAGAAAAAAACAAAAATTCGAAAATTCAGACAAAATTTCGGAATTATGATTTTAATATAATAGAAGATTCGGTATTTCGAAATTGTCCACGAAAACCGAGAAATTCGTTTAAAACGTATAAGGATAAAAAACCAGTATTATGACGATTTTTCTGATAGATTTCCATGAAATCCATGAGACATAGCGATATAAAAAGAAACGGTTAAAAAATAGAGAAAAAAACAAAAATTCGAAAATTCAGACAAAATTTCGGAATTATGATTTTAATATAATAGAAGATTCGGTATTTCGAAATTGTCCACGAAAACCGAGAAATTCGTTTAAAACGTATAAGGATAAAAAACCAGTATTATGACGATATTTATGATAGATTTTCATGAAATCTATGAGACAAAGCGATATAAAAAGAAACGGTTAAAAAATAGAGAAAAAAACAAAAATTCGAAAATTCAGACAAAATTTCGGAATTATGATTTTAATATAATAGAAGATTCGGTATTTCGAAATTGTCCACGAAAACCGAGAAATTCGTTTAATACGTATAAGGATAAAAAACTAGTATTATGACTATTTTTCTGATAGATTTCCATGAAATCCATGAGACATAGCGATATAAAAAGAAACTGTTAAAAAATAGAGAAAAAAAACAAAACTTCGAAAATTCAGACAAAATTTCGGAATTATGATTTTAATATAATGGAAGATTCGGTATTTCGAAATTGTCCACGAAACCCGAGAAATTCGTTTAAAACGTATAAGGATAAAAAACCAGTATTATGACGATTTTTCTGATAGATTTCCATGAAATCCATGAGACATAGCGATATAAAAAGAAACGGTTAAAAAATAGAGAAAAAAACAAAAATTCGAAAATTCAGACAAAATTTCGGAATTATGATTTTAATATAATAGAAGATTCGGTATTTCGAAATTGTCCACGAAAACCGAGAAATTCGTTTAAAACGTATAAGGATAAAAAACCAGTATTATGACGATTTTTCTGATAGATTTCCATGAAATCCATGAGACATAGCGATATAAAAAGAAACGGTTAAAAAATAGAGAAAAAAACAAAAATTCGAAAATTCAGACAAAATTTCGGAATTATGATTTTAATATAATAGAAGATTCGGTATTTCGAAATTGTCCACGAAAACCGAGAAATTCGTTTAAAACGTATAAGGATAAAAAACCAGTATTATGACGATTTTTCTGATAGATTTCCATGAAATCCATGAGACATAGCGATATAAAAAGAAACGGTTAAAAAATAGAGAAAAAAAAAAAATTCGAAAATTCAGACAAAATTTCGGAATTATGATTTTAATATAATAGAAGATTCGGTATTTCGAAATTGTCCACGAAAACCGAGAAATTCGTTTAAAACGTCTAAGGATAAAAAACCAGTATTATGACGATTTTTCTGATAGATTTCCATGAAATCTATGAGACATAGCGATATAAAAAGAAACGGTTAAAAAATAGAGAAAAAAACAAAAATTCGAAAATTCAGACAAAATTTCGGAATTATGATTTTAATATAATAGAAGATTCGGTATTTCGAAATTGTCCACGAAAACCGAGAAATTCGTTTAAAACGTATAAGGATAAAAAACCAGTATTATGACGATTTTTCTGATAGATTTCCATGAAATCCATGAGACATAGCGATATAAAAAGAAACGGTTAAAAAATAGAGAAAAAAACAAAAATTCGAAAATTCAGACAAAATTTCGGAATTATGATTTTAATATAATAGAAGATTCGGTATTTCGAAATTGTCCACGAAAACCGAGAAATTCGTTTAAAACGTATAAGGATAAAAAACCAGTATTATGACGATTTTTCTGATAGATTTCCATGAAATCCATGAGACATAGCGATATAAAAAGAAACGGTTAAAAAATAGAGAAAAAAAAAAAATTCGAAAATTCAGACAAAATTTCGGAATTATGATTTTAATATAATAGAAGATTCGGTATTTCGAAATTGTCCACGAAAACCGAGAAATTCGTTTAAAACGTATAAGGATAAAAAACCAGTATTATGACGATATTTCTGATAGATTTCCATGAAATCTATGAGACATAGCGATATAAAAAGAAACGGTTAAAAAATAGAGAAAAAAACAAAAATTCGAAAATTCAGACAAAATTTCGGAATTATGATTTTAATATAATAGAAGATTCGGTATTTCGAAATTGTCCACGAAAACCGAGAAATTCGTTTAAAACGTATAAGGATAAAAAACCAGTATTATGACGATATTTATGATAGATTTTCATGAAATCTATGAGACAAAGCGATATAAAAAGAAACGGTTAAAAAATAGAGAAAAAAACAAAAATTCGAAAATTCAGACAAAATTTCGGAATTATGATTTTAATATAATAGAAGATTCGGTATTTCGAAATTGTCCACGAAAACCGAGAAATTCGTTTAAAACGTATAAGGATAAAAAACCAGTATTATGACGATTTTTCTGATAGATTTCCATGAAATCTATGAGACATAGCGATATAAAAAGAAACGGTTAAAAAATAGAGAAAAAAACAAAAATTCGAAAATTCAGACAAAATTTCGGAATTATGATTTTAATATAATAGAAGATTCGGTATTTCGAAATTGTCCACGAAAACCGAGAAATTCGTTTAAAACGTATAAGGATAAAAAACCAGTATTATGACGATATTTATGATAGATTTTCATGAAATCTATGAGACAAAGCGATATAAAAAGAAACGGTTAAAAAATAGAGAAAAAAACAAAAATTCGAAAATTCAGACAAAATTTCGGAATTATGATTTTAATATAATAGAAGATTCGGTATTTCGAAATTGTCCACGAAAACCGAGAAATTCGTTTAAAACGTATAAGGATAAAAAACCAGTATTATGACGATATTTCTGATAGATTTCCATGAAATCCATGAGACATAGCGATATAAAAAGAAACGGTTAAAAAATAGAGAAAAAAACAAAAATTCGAAAATTCAGACAAAATTTCGGAATTATGATTTTAATATAATAGAAGATTCGGTATTTCGAAATTGTCCACGAAAACCGAGAAATTCGTTTAAAACGTATAAGGATAAAAAACCAGTATTATGACGATATTTATGATAGATTTCCATGAAATCTATGAGACATAGCGATATAAAAAGAAACGGTTAAAAAATAGAGAAAAAAACAAAAATTCGAAAATTCAGACAAAATTTCGGAATTATGATTTTAATATAATAGAAGATTCGGTATTTCGAAATTGTCCACGAAAACCGAGAAATTCGTTTAAAACGTATAAGGATAAAAAACCAGTATTATGACGATTTTTCTGATAGATTTCCATGAAATCCATGAGACATAGCGATATAAAAAGAAACGGTTAAAAAATAGAGAAAAAAACAAAAATTCGAAAATTCAGACAAAATTTCGGAATTATGATTTTAATATAATAGAAGATTCGGTATTTCGAAATTGTCCACGAAAACCGAGAAATTCGTTTAAAACGTATAAGGATAAAAAACCAGTATTATGACGATATTTATGATAGATTTTCATGAAATCTATGAGACATAGCGATATAAAAAGAAACGGTTAAAAAATAGAGAAAAAAACAAAAATTCGAAAATTCAGACAAAATTTCGGAATTATGATTTTAATATAATAGAAGATTCGGTATTTCGAAATTGTCCACGAAAACCGAGAAATTCGTTTAAAACGTATAAGGATAAAAAACCAGTATTATGACGATATTTATGATAGATTTTCATGAAATCTATGAGACATAGCGATATAAAAAGAAACGGTTAAAAAATAGAGAAAAAAACAAAAATTCGAAAATTCAGACAAAATTTCGGAATTATGATTTTAATATAATAGAAGATTCGGTATTTCGAAATTGTCCACGAAAACCGAGAAATTCGTTTAAAACGTATAAGGATAAAAAACCAGTATTATGACGATTTTTCTGATAGATTTCCATGAAATCTATGAGACATAGCGATATAAAAAGAAACGGTTAAAAAATAGAGAAAAAAACAAAAATTCGAAAATTCAGACAAAATTTCGGAATTATGATTTTAATATAATAGAAGATTCGGTATTTCGAAATTGTCCACGAAAACCGAGAAATTCGTTTAAAACGTATAAGGATAAAAAACCAGTATTATGACGATTTTTCTGATAGATTTTCATGAAATCTATGAGACATAGCGATATAAAAAGAAACGGTTAAAAAATAGAGAAAAAAACAAAAATTCGAAAATTCAGACAAAATTTCGGAATTATGATTTTAATATAATAGAAGATTCGGTATTTCGAAATTGTCCACGAAAACCGAGAAATTCGTTTAAAACGTATAAGGATAAAAAACCAGTATTATGACGATTTTTCTGATAGATTTCCATGAAATCCATGAGACATAGCGATATAAAAAGAAACGGTTAAAAAATAGAGAAAAAAACAAAAATTCGAAAATTCAGACAAAATTTCGGAATTATGATTTTAATATAATAGAAGATTCGGTATTTCGAAATTGTCCACGAAAACCGAGAAATTCGTTTAAAACGTATAAGGATAAAAAACCAGTATTATGACGATTTTTCTGATAGATTTCCATGAAATCTATGAGACATAGCGATATAAAAAGAAACGGTTAAAAAATAGAGAAAAAAACAAAAATTCGAAAATTCAGACAAAATTTCGGAATTATGATTTTAATATAATAGAAGATTCGGTATTTCGAAATTGTCCACGAAAACCGAGAAATTCGTTTAAAACGTATAAGGATAAAAAACCAGTATTATGACGATTTTTCTGATAGATTTCCATGAAATCCATGAGACATAGCGATATAAAAAGAAACGGTTAAAAAATAGAGAAAAAAACAAAAATTCGAAAATTCAGACAAAATTTCGGAATTATGATTTTAATATAATAGAAGATTCGGTATTTCGAAATTGTCCACGAAAACCGAGAAATTCGTTTAAAACGTATAAGGATAAAAAACCAGTATTATGACGATTTTTCTGATAGATTTCCATGAAATCTATGAGACATAGCGATATAAAAAGAAACGGTTAAAAAATAGAGAAAAAAACAAAAATTCGAAAATTCAGACAAAATTTCGGAATTATGATTTTAATATAATAGAAGATTCGGTATTTCGAAATTGTCCACGAAAACCGAGAAATTCGTTTAAAACGTATAAGGATAAAAAACCAGTATTATGACGATTTTTCTGATAGATTTCCATGAAATCCATGAGACATAGCGATATAAAAAGAAACGGTTAAAAAATAGAGAAAAAAACAAAAATTCGAAAATTCAGACAAAATTTCGGAATTATGATTTTAATATAATAGAAGATTCGGTATTTCGAAATTGTCCACGAAAACCGAGAAATTCGTTTAAAACGTATAAGGATAAAAAACCAGTATTATGACGATTTTTCTGATAGATTTCCATGAAATCCATGAGACATAGCGATATAAAAAGAAACGGTTAAAAAATAGAGAAAAAAACAAAAATTCGAAAATTCAGACAAAATTTCGGAATTATGATTTTAATATAATAGAAGATTCGGTATTTCGAAATTGTCCACGAAAACCGAGAAATTCGTTTAAAACGTATAAGGATAAAAAACCAGTATTATGACGATTTTTCTGATAGATTTCCATGAAATCCATGAGACATAGCGATATAAAAAGAAACGGTTAAAAAATAGAGAAAAAAACAAAAATTCGAAAATTCAGACAAAATTTCGGAATTATGATTTTAATATAATAGAAGATTCGGTATTTCGAAATTGTCCACGAAAACCGAGAAATTCGTTTAAAACGTATAAGGATAAAAAACCAGTATTATGACGATATTTCTGATAGATTTCCATGAAATCTATGAGACAAAGCGATATAAAAAGAAACGGTTAAAAAATAGAGAAAAAAACAAAAATTCGAAAATTCAGACAAAATTTCGGAATTATGATTTTAATATAATAGAAGATTCGGTATTTCGAAATTGTCCACGAAAACCGAGAAATTCGTTTAAAACGTATAAGGATAAAAAACCAGTATTATGACGATTTTTCTGATAGATTTCCATGAAATCCATGAGACATAGCGATATAAAAAGAAACGGTTAAAAAATAGAGAAAAAAACAAAAATTCGAAAATTCAGACAAAATTTCGGAATTATGATTTTAATATAATAGAAGATTCGGTATTTCGAAATTGTCCACAAAACCGAGAAATTCGTTTAAAACGTATTAGGATAAAAAACAAGTATTGTGACGATATTTCTTACAGATTTCCATGAAATCTATGAGACCTAGCGATTTAAAAAGAAACGGTTAAAAAATAGAGAAAAAAACAAAAATTCGAAAATTCAGACAAAATTTCGGAATTATGATTTTAATATAATAGAAGATTCGGTATTTCGAAATTGTCCACGAAAACCGAGAAATTCGTTTAAAACGTATAAGGATAAAAAACCAGTATTATGACGATTTTTCTGATAGATTTCCATGAAATCTATGAGACATAGCGATATAAAAAGAAACGGTTAAAAAATAGAGAAAAAAACAAAAATTCGAAAATTCAGACAAAATTTCGGAATTATGATTTTAATATAATAGAAGATTCGGTATTTCGAAATTGTCCACGAAAACCGAGAAATTCGTTTAAAACGTATAAGGATAAAAAACCAGTATTATGACGATATTTCTGATAGATTTTCATGAAATCTATGAGACATAGCGATATAAAAAGAAACGGTTAAAAAATAGAGAAAAAAACAAAAATTCGAAAATTCAGACAAAATTTCGGAATTATGATTTTAATATAATAGAAGATTCGGTATTTCGAAATTGTCCACGAAAACCGAGAAATTCGTTTAAAACGTCTAAGGATAAAAAACCAGTATTATGACGATTTTTCTGATAGATTTCCATGAAATCCATGAGACATAGCGATATAAAAAGAAACGGTTAAAAATAGAGAAAAAAACAAAAATTCGAAAATTCAGACAAAATTTCGGAATTATGATTTTAATATAATAGAAGATTCGGTATTTCGAAATTGTCCACGAAAACCGAGAAATTCGTTTAAAACGTCTAAGGATAAAAAACCAGTATTATGACGATATTTATGATAGATTTTCATGAAATCTATGAGACAAAGCGATATAAAAAGAAACGGTTAAAAAATAGAGAAAAAAACAAAAATTAGAAAATTCAGACAAAATTTCGGAATTATGATTTTAATATAATAGAAGATTCGGTATTTCGGAATTGTCCACGAAAACCGAGAAATTCGTTTAAAACGTCTAAGGATAAAAAACCAGTATTATGACGATATTTATGATAGATTTTCATGAAATCTATGAGACAAAGCGATATAAAAAGAAACGGTTAAAAAATAGAGAAAAAAACAAAAATTAGAAAATTCAGACAAAATTTCGGAATTATGATTTTAATATAATAGAAGATTCGGTATTTCGAAATTGTCCACGAAAACCGAGAAATTCGTTTAAAACGTATAAGGATAAAAAACCAGTATTATGACGATATTTATGATAGATTTTCATGAAATCTATGAGACAAAGCGATATAAAAAGAAACGGTTAAAAAATAGAGAAAAAAACAAAAATTAGAAAATTCAGACAAAATTTCGGAATTATGATTTTAATATAATAGAAGATTCGGTATTTCGAAATTGTCCACGAAAACCGAGAAATTCGTTTAAAACGTATAAGGATAAAAAACCAGTATTATGACGATTTTTCTGATAGATTTCCATGAAATCCATGAGACATAGCGATATAAAAAGAAACGGTTAAAAAATAGAGAAAAAAACAAAAATTAGAAAATTCAGACAAAATTTCGGAATTATGATTTTAATATAATAGAAGATTCGGTATTTCGGAATTGTCCACGAAAACCAAGAAATTCGTTTAAAACGTATAAGGATAAAAAACCAGTATTATGACGATATTTATGATAGATTTTCAAGAAATCTATGAGACAAAGCGATATAAAAAGAAACGGTTAAAAAATAGAGAAAAAAACAAAAATTAGAAAATTCAGACAAAATTTCGGAATTATGATTTTAATATAATAGAAGATTCGGTATTTCGAAATTGTCCACGAAAACCGAGAAATTCGTTTAAAACGTATAAGGATAAAAAACCAGTATTATGACGATATTTATGATAGATTTTCAAGAAATCTATGAGACAAAGCGATATAAAAAGAAACGGTTAAAAAATAGAGAAAAAAACAAAAATTAGAAAATTCAGACAAAATTTCGGAATTATGATTTTAATATAATAGAAGATTCGGTATTTCGAAATTGTCCACAAAACCGAGAAATTCGTTTAAAACGTATTAGGATAAAAAACAAGTATTGTGACGATATTTCTTACAGATTTCCATGAAATCTATGAGACCTAGCGATTTAAAAAGAAACGGTTAAAAAATAGAGAAAAAAACAAAAATTCGAAAATTCAGACAAAATTTCGGAATTATGATTTTAATATAATAGAAGATTCGGTATTTCGAAATTGTCCACGAAAACCGAGAAATTCGTTTAAAACGTATAAGGATAAAAAACCAGTATTATGACGATATTTATGATAGATTTTCAAGAAATCTATGAGACAAAGCGATATAAAAAGAAACGGTTAAAAAATAGAGAAAAAAACAAAAATTAGAAAATTCAGACAAAATTTCGGAATTATGATTTTAATATAATAGAAGATTCGGTATTTCGGAATTGTCCACGAAAACCGAGAAATTCGTTTAAAACGTATAAGGATAAAAAACCAGTATTATGACGATATTTATGATAGATTTTCAAGAAATCTATGAGACAAAGCGATATAAAAAGAAACGGTTAAAAAATAGAGAAAAAAACAAAAATTAGAAAATTCAGACAAAATTTCGGAATTATGATTTTAATATAATAGAAGATTCGGTATTTCGAAATTGTCCACGAAAACCGAGAAATTCGTTTAAAACGTATAAGGATAAAAAACCAGTATTATGACGATATTTATGATAGATTTTCAAGAAATCTATGAGACAAAGCGATATAAAAAGAAACGGTTAAAAAATAGAGAAAAAAACAAAAATTAGAAAATTCAGACAAAATTTCGGAATTATGATTTTAATATAATAGAAGATTCGGTATTTCGAAATTGTCAACGAAAACCGAGAAATTCGTTTAAAACGTATAAGGATAAAAGACGAGTATTATGACGATTTTTCTGATAGATTTCCATGAAATCCATGAGACATAGCGATATAAAAAGAAACGGTTAAAAAATAGAGAAAAAATACAAAAATTAGAAAATTCAGACAAAATTTCGGAATTATGATTTTAATATAATAGAAGATTCGGTATTTCGAAATTGTCCACGAAAACCGAGAAATTCGTTTAAAACGTATAAGGATAAAAAACCAGTATTATGACGATATTTATGATAGATTTTCAAGAAATCTTTGAGACAAAGCGATATAAAAAGAAACGGTTAAAAAATAGAGAAAAAAACAAAAATTAGAAAATTCAGACAAAATTTCGGAATTATGATTTTAATATAATAGAAGATTCGGTATTTCGAAATTGTCCACGAAAACCGAGAAATTCGTTTAAAACGTATAAGGATAAAAAACCAGTATTATGACGATATTTATGATAGATTTTCAAGAAATCTATGAGACAAAGCGATATAAAAAGAAACGGTTAAAAAATAGAGAAAAAAACAAAAATTAGAAAATTCAGACAAAATTTCGGAATTATGATTTTAATATAATAGAAGATTCGGTATTTCGAAATTGTCCACGAAAACCGAGAAATTCGTTTAAAACGTATAAGGATAAAAAACCAGTATTATGACGATTTTTCTGATAGATTTCCATGAAATCTATGAGACATAGCGATATAAAAAGAAACGGTTAACAAATAGAGAAAAAAACAAAAATTCGAAAATTCAGACAAAATTTCGGAATTATGATTTTAATATAATTGAAGAATCGGTATTTCGAAATTGTCCACGAAAACCGAGAAATTCGTTTAAAACGTATAAGGATAAAAAACCAGTATTATGACGATTTTTCTGATAGATTTCCATGAAATCCATGAGACATAGCGATATAAAAAGAAACGGTTAAAAAATAGAGAAAAATTAGAAAATTAGAAAATTCAGACAAAATTTCGGAATTATGATTTTAATATAATAGAAGATTCGGTATTTCGAAATTGTCCACGAAAACCGAGAAATTCGTTTAAAACGTATAAGGATAAAAAACCAGTATTATGACGATATTTATGATAGATTTTCATGAAATCTATGAGACAAAGCGATATAAAAAGAAACGGTTAAAAAATAGAGAAAAAAAACAAAATTAGAAAATTCAGACAAAATTTCGGAATTATGATTTTAATATAATAGAAGATTCGGTATTTCGAAATTGTCCACGAAAACCGAGAAATTCGTTTAAAACGTATAAGGATAAAAAACCAGTATTATGACGATTTTTCTGATAGATTTCCATGAAATCCATGAGACATAGCGATATAAAAAGAAACGGTTAAAAATTAGAGAAAAAAACAAAAATTCGAAAATTCAGACAAAATTTCGGAATTATGATTTTAATATAATAGAAGATT
This sequence comes from Leptopilina boulardi, assembly GCF_019393585.1. NCBI lineage: Eukaryota > Metazoa > Arthropoda > Insecta > Hymenoptera > Figitidae > Leptopilina > Leptopilina boulardi. The sequence goes on along the minus strand of NW_026137705.1, from coordinate 90,507 downwards.
CGGTATTTCGAAATTGTCCACGAAAACCGAGAAATTCGTTTAAAACGTATAAGGATAAAAAACCAGTATTATGACGATTTTTCTGATAGATTTTCATGAAATCTATGAGACAAAGCGATATAAAAAGAAACGGTTAAAAAATAGAGAAAAAAACAAAAATTAGAAAATTCAGACAAAATTTCGGAATTATGATTTTAATATAATGGAAGAATCGGTATTTCGAAATTGTCCACGAAAACCGAGAAATTCGTTTAAAACGTATAAGGATAAAAAACCAGTATTATGACGATTTTTCTGATAGATTTCCATGAAATCCATGAGACATAGCGATATAAAAAGAAACGGTTAAAAAATAGAGAAAAAAAAAAAAATTAGAAAATTCAGACAAAATTTCGGAATTATGATTTTAATATAATAGAAGATTCGGTATTTCGAAATTGTCCACGAAAACCGAGAAATTCGTTTAAAACGTATAAGGATAAAAAACCAGTATTATGACGATATTTATGATAGATTTTCATGAAATCTATGAGACAAAGCGATATAAAAAGAAACGGTTAAAAAATAGAGAAAAAAAACAAAAATTAGAAAATTCAGACAAAATTTCGGAATTATGATTTTAATATAATAGAAGATTCGGTATTTCGAAATTGTCCACGAAAACCGAGAAATTCGTTTAAAACGTATAAGGATAAAAAACCAGTATTATGACGATTTTTCTGATAGATTTCCATGAAATCTATGAGACATAGCGATATAAAAAGAAACGGTTAAAAAATAGAGAAAAAAAACAAAACTTCGAAAATTCAGACAAAATTTCGGAATTATGATTTTAATATAATAGAAGATTCGGTATTTCGAAATTGTCCACGAAAACCGAGAAATTCGTTTAAAACGTATAAGGATAAAAAAACCAGTATTATGACGATTTTTCTGATAGATTTTCATGAAATCTATGAGACAAAGCGATATAAAAAGAAACGGTTAAAAAATAGAGAAAAAAACCAAAATTAGAAAATTCAGACAAAATTTCGGAATTATGATTTTAATATAATGGAAGAATCGGTATTTCGAAATTGTCCACGAAAACCGAGAAATTCGTTTAAAACGTATAAGGATAAAAAACCAGTATTATGATGATTTTTCTGATAGATTTTCATGAAATCCATGAGACATAGCGATATAAAAAGAAACGGTTAAAAAATAGAGAAAAAAACAAAAATTAGAAAATTCAGACAAATTTTCAGAATTATGATTTTAATATAATAGAAGATTCGGTATTTCGAAATTGTCCACGAAAACCGAGAAATTCGTTTAAAACGTATAAGGATAAAAAACCAGTATTATGACGATATTTATGATAGATTTTCAAGAAATCTATGAGACAAAGCGATATAAAAAGAAACGGTTAAAAAATAGAGAAAAAAAAAAAAATTAGAAAATTCAGACAAAATTTCGGAATTATGATTTTAATATAATAGAAGATTCGGTATTTCGGAATTGTCCACGAAAACCGAGAAATTCGTTTAAAACGTCTAAGGATAAAAAACCAGTATTATGACGATTTTTCTGATAGATTTCCATGAAATCCATGAGACATAGCGATATAAAAAGAAACGGTTAAAAATAGAGAAAAAAACAAAAATTCGAAAATTCAGACAAAATTTCGGAATTATGATTTTAATATAATAGAAGATTCGGTATTTCGAAATTGTCAACGAAAACCGAGAAATTCGTTTAAAACGTCTAAGGATAAAAAACCAGTATTATGACGATATTTATGATAGATTTTCATGAAATCTATGAGACAAAGCGATATAAAAAGAAACGGTTAAAAAATAGAGAAAAAAACAAAAATTAGAAAATTCAGACAAAATTTCGGAATTATGATTTTAATATAATTGAAGATTCGGTATTTCGGAATTGTCCACGAAAACCAAGAAATTCGTTTAAAACGTCTAAGGATAAAAAACCAGTATTATGACGATATTTTGATAGATTTTCAAGAAATCTATGAGACAAAGCGATATAAAAAGAAACGGTTAAAAAATAGAGAAAAAAACAAAAATTAGAAAATTCAGACAAAATTTCGGAATTATGATTTTAATATAATAGAAAATTCGGTATTTCGAAATTGTCGACGAAAACCGAAAAATTCGTTTAAAACGTATAAGGATAAAAAACCAGTATTATGACGATATTTATGATAGATTTTAAAGAAATCTATGAGACAAAGCGATATAAAAAGAAACGGTTAAAAAATAGAGAAAAAAACAAAAATTAGAAAATTCAGACAAAATTTCGGAATTATGATTTTAATATAATAGAAGATTCGGTATTTCGAAATTGTCCACGAAAACCGAGAAATTCGTTTAAAACGTATAAGGATAAAAAACGAGTATTATGACGATTTTTCTGATAGATTTCCATGAAATCCATGAGACATAGCGATATAAAAAGAAACGGTTAAAAAATAGAGAAGAAAAAGAAAATTAGAAAATTCAGACAAAATTTCGGAATTATGATTTTAATATAATAGAAGATTCGGTATTTCGGAATTGTCCACGAAAACCAAGAAATTCGTTTAAAACGTATAAGGATAAAAAACCAGTATTATGACGATATTTTGATAGATTTTCAAGAAATCTATGAGACAAAGCGATATAAAAAGAAACGGTTAAAAAATAGAGAAAAAAACAAAAATTAGAAAATTCAGACAAAATTTCGGAATTATGATTTTAATATAATAGAAGATTCGGTATTTCGAAATTGTCCACGAAAACCGAGAAATTCGTTTAAAACGTATAAGGATAAAAAACCAGTATTATGACGATATTTATGATAGATTTTCAAGAAATCTATGAGACAAAGCGATATAAAAAGAAACGGTTAAAAAATAGAGAAAAAAACAAAAATTAGAAAATTCAGACAAAATTTCGGAATTATGATTTTAATATAATAGAAGATTCGGTATTTCGAAATTGTCCACGAAAACCGAGAAATTCGTTTAAAACGTATAAGGATAAAAAACCAGTATTATGACGATTTTTCTGATAGATTTCCATGAAATCTATGAGACATAGCGATTTAAAAAGAAACGGTTAACAAATAGAGAAAAAATCAAAAATTCGAAAATTCAGACAAAATTTCGGAATTATGATTTTAATATAATTGAAGAATCGGTATTTCGAAATTGTCCACGAAAACCGAGAAATTCGTTTAAAACGTATAAGGATAAAAATTCAGTATTATGACGATATTTATGATAGATTTTAAAGAAATCTATGAGACAAAGCGATATAAAAAGAAACGGTTAAAAAATAGAGAAAAAAACAAAAATTAGAAAATTCTGACAAAATTTCGGAATTATGATTTTAATATAATAGAAGATTCGGTATTTCGGAATTGTCCACGAAAACCAAGAAATTCGTTTAAAACGTATAAGGATAAAAAACCAGTATTATGACGATATTTTGATAGATTTTCAAGAAATCTATGAGACAAAGCGATATAAAAAGAAACGGTTAAAAAATAGAGAAAAAAACAAAAATTAGAAAATTCAGACAAAATTTCGGAATTATGATTTTAATATAATAGAAAATTCGGTATTTCGAAATTGTCGACGAAAACCGAAAAATTCGTTTAAAACGTATAAGGATAAAAAACCAGTATTATGACGATATTTATGATAGATTTTAAAGAAATCTATGAGACAAAGCGATATAAAAAGAAACGGTTAAAAAATAGAGAAAAAAACAAAAATTAGAAAATTCAGACAAAATTTCAGAATTATGATTTTAATATAATAGAAGATTCGGTATTTCGAAATTGTCCACAAAACCGAGAAATTCGTTTAAAACGTATAAGGATAAAAAACGAGTATTATGACGATTTTTCTGATAGATTTCCATGAAATCCATGAGACATAGCGATATAAAAAGAAACGGTTAAAAAATAGAGAAAAATTAGAAAAATTAGAAAATTCAGACAAAATTTCGGAATTATGATTTTAATATAATAGAAGATTCGGTATTTCGGAATTGTCCACGAAAACCAAGAAATTCGTTTAAAACGTCTAAGGATAAAAAACCAGTATTATGACGATATTTATGATAGATTTTCAAGAAATCTATGAGACAAAGCGATATAAAAAGAAACGGTTAAAAAATAGAGAAAAAAACAAAAATTAGAAAATTCAGACAAAATTTCGAAATTATGATTTTAATATAATAGAAGATTCGGTATTTCGAAATTGTCCACGAAAACCGAGAAATTCGTTTAAAACGTATAAGGATAAAAAACCAGTATTATGACGATATTTATGATAGATTTTCAAGAAATCTATGAGACAAAGCGATATAAAAAGAAACGGTTAAAAAATAGAGAAAAAAACAAAAATTAGAAAATTCAGACAAAATTTCGGAATTATGATTTTAATATAATAGAAGATTCGGTATTTCGAAATTGTCCACGAAAACCGAGAAATTCGTTTAAAACGTATAAGGATAAAAAACAAGTATTATGACGATTTTTCTGATAGATTTCCATGAAATCTATGAGACATAGCGATTTAAAAAGAAACGGTTAACAAATAGAGAAAAAAACAAAAATTCGAAAATTCAGACAAAATTTCGGAATTATGATTTTAATATAATAGAAGATTCGGTATTTCGAAATTGTCCACGAAAACCGAGAAATTCGTTTAAAACGTATAAGGATAAAAAACCAGTATTATGACGATTTTTCTGATAGATTTCCATGAAATCCATGAGACATAGCGATATAAAAAGAAACGGTTAAAAAATAGAGAAAAATTAGAAAATTAGAAAATTCAGACAAAATTTCGGAATTATGATTTTAATATAATAGAAGATTCGGTATTTCGAAATTTTTCACAAAAACTGAGAAATTCGTTTAAAACGTATAAGGATAAAAAACCAGTATTATGACGATATTTATGAGAGATTTTCATGAAATCTATGAGACAAAGCGATATAAAAAGAAACGGTTAAAAAATAGAGAAAAAAAACAAAATTAGAAAATTCAGACAAAATTTCGGAATTATGATTTTAATATAATAGAAGATTCGGTATTTCGAAATTGTCCACGAAAACCGAGAAATTCGATTAAAACGTATAAGGATAAAAAACCAGTATTATGACGATTTTTCTGATAGATTTCCATGAAATCCATGAGACATAGCGATATAAAAAGAAACGGTTAAAAATAGAGAAAAAAAACAAAAATTCGAAAATTCAGACAAAATTTCGGAATTATGATTTTAATATAATGGAAGATTCGGTATTTCGAAATTGTCCACGAAAACCGAGAAATTCGTTTAAAACGTATAAGGATAAAAAACCAGTATTATGACGATTTTTCTGATAGATTTTCATGAAATCTATGAGACAAAGCGATATAAAAAGAAACGGTTAAAAAATAGAGAAAAAAACCAAAATTAGAAAATTCAGACAAAATTTCGGAATTATGATTTTAATATAATGGAAGATTCGGTATTTCGAAATTGTCCACGAAAACCGAGAAATTCGTTTAAAACGTATAAGGATAAAAAACCAGTATTATGACGATTTTTCTGATAGATTTCCATGAAATCCATGAGACATAGCGATATAAAAAGAAACGGTTAAAAAATAGAGAAAAATTAGAAAATTAGAAAATTCAGACAAAATTTCGGAATTATGATTTTAATATAATAGAAGATTCGGTATTTCGAAATTTTTCACAAAAACTGAGAAATTCGTTTAAAACGTATAAGGATAAAAAACCAGTATTATGACGATATTTATGAGAGATTTTCATGAAATCTATGAGACAAAGCGATATAAAAAGAAACGGTTAAAAAATAGAGAAAAAAAACAAAATTAGAAAATTCAGACAAAATTTCGGAATTATGATTTTAATATAATAGAAGATTCGGTATTTCGAAATTGTCCACGAAAACCGAGAAATTCGATTTAAACGTATAAGGATAAAAAACTAGTATTATGACTATTGTTCTGATAGATTTCCATGAAATCCATGAGACATAGCGATATAAAAAGAAACTGTTAAAAAATAGAGAAAAAAAACAAAACTTCGAAAATTCAGACAAAATTTCGGAATTATGATTTTAATATAATGGAAGATTCGGTATTTCGAAATTGTCCACGAAAACCGAGAAATTCGTTTAAAACGTATAAGGATAAAAAACCAGTATTATGACGATTTTTCTGATAGATTTTCATGAAATCTATGAGACAAAGCGATATAAAAAGAAACGGTTAAAAAATAGAGAAAAAAACCAAAATTAGAAAATTCAGACAAAATTTCGGAATTATGATTTTAATATAATGGAAGATTCGGTATTTCGAAATTGTCCACGAAAACCGAGAAATTCGTTTAAAACGTATAAGGATAAAAAACCAGTATTATGACGATTTTTCTGATAGATTTCCATGAAATCCATGAGACATAGCGATATAAAAAGAAACGGTTAAAAAATAGAGAAAAAAAGAAAATTAGAAAATTCAGACAAAATTTCGGAATTATGATTTTAATATAATAGAAGATTCGGTATTTCGAAATTGTCCACGAAAACCGAGAAATTCGTTTAAAACGTCTAAGGATAAAAAACCAGTATTATGACGATTTTTCTGATAGATTTCCATGAAATCCATGAGACATAGCGATATAAAAAGAAACGGTTAAAAAATAGAGAAAAAAAAAAAATTAGAAAATTCAGACAAAATTTCGGAATTATGATTTTAATATAATAGAAGATTCGGTATTTCGGAATTGTCCACGAAAACCAAGAAATTCGTTTAAAACGTATAAGGATAAAAAACGAGTATTATGACGATTTTTCTGATAGATTTCCATGAAATCCATGAGACATAGCGATATAAAAAGAAACGGTTAAAAAATAGAGAAAAAAAAAATTAGAAAATTCAGACAAAATTTCGGAATTATGATTTTAATATAATAGAAGATTCGGTATTTCGAAATTGTCCACGAAAACCGAGAAATTCGTTTAAAACGTCTAAGGATAAAAAACCAGTATTATGACGATATTTATGAAAGATTTTCATGAAATCTATGAGACAAAGCGATATAAAAAGAAACGGTTAAAAAATAGAGAAAAAAACAAAAATTAGAAAATTCAGACAAAATTTCGGAATTATGATTTTAATATAATTGAAGATTCGGTATTTCGGAATTGTCCACGAAAACCAAGAAATTCGTTTAAAACGTCTAAGGATAAAAAACCAGTATTATGACGATTTTTCTGATAGATTTCCATGAAATCCATGAGACATAGCGATATAAAAAGAAACGGTTAAAAATAGAGAAAAAAACAAAAATTCGAAAATTCAGACAAAATTTCGGAATTATGATTTTAATATAATAGAAGATTCGGTATTTCGAAATTGTCAACGAAAACCGAGAAATTCGTTTAAAACGTCTAAGGATAAAAAACCAGTATTATGACGATATTTATAATAGATTTTCATGAAATCTATGAGACAAAGCGACATAAAGAGAAACGGTTAAAAAATAGAGAAAAAAACAAAAATTAGAAAATTCAGACAAAATTTCGGAATTATGATTTTAATATAATTGAAGATTCGGTATTTCGGAATTGTCCACGAAAACCGAGAAATTCGTTTAAAACGTCTAAGGATAAAAAACCAGTATTATGACGATATTTTGATAGATTTTCAAGAAATCTATGAGACAAAGCGATATAAAAAGAAACGGTTAAAAAATAGAGAAAAAAACAAAAATTAGAAAATTCAGACAAAATTTCGGAATTATGATTTTAATATAATAGAAAATTCGGTATTTCGAAATTGTCGACGAAAACCGAAAAATTCGTTTAAAACGTATAAGGATAAAAAACCAGTATTATGACGATATTTATTATAGATTTTAAAGAAATCTATGAGACAAAGCGATATAAAAAGAAACGGTTAAAAAATAGAGAAAAAAACAAAAATTAGAAAATTCTGACAAAATTTCGGAATTATGATTTTAATATAATAGAAGATTCGGTATTTCGGAATTGTCCACGAAAACCAAGAAATTCGTTTAAAATGTATAAGGATAAAAGACGAGTATTATGACGATTTTTCTGATAGATTTCCATGAAATCCATTAGACATAGCGATATAAAAAGAAACGGTTAAAAAATGGAGAAGAATTAGAAAATTAGAAAATTCAGACAAAATTTCGGAATTATGATTTTAATATAATTGAAGATTCGGTATTTCGGAATTGTCCACGAAAACCAAGAAATTCGTTTAAAACGTATAAGGATAAAAAACCAGTATTATGACGATATTTTGATAGATTTTCAAGAAATCTATGAGACAAAGCGATATAAAAAGAAACGGTTAAAAAATAGAGAAAAAAACAAAAATTAGAAAATTCAGACAAAATTTCGGAATTATGATTTTAATATAATAGAAAATTCGGTATTTCGAAATTGTCCACGAAAACCGAGAAATTCGTTTAAAACGTATAAGGATAAAAAACCAGTATTATGACGATATTTATGATAGATTTTAAAGAAATCTATGAGACAAAGCGATATAAAAAGAAACGGTTAAAAAATAGAGAAAAAAACAAAAATTAGAAAATTCTGACAAAATTTCGGAATTATGATTTTAATATAATAGAAGATTCGGTATTTCGGAATTGTTCACGAAAACCAAGAAATTCGTTTAAAACGTCTAAGGATAAAAAACCAGTATTATGACGATTTTTCTGATAGATTTCCATGAAATCCATTAGACATAGCGATATAAAAAGAAACGGTTAAAAAATGGAGAAAAATTAAAAAATTAAAAATTCAGACAAAATTTCGGAATTATGATTTTAATATAATAGAAGATTCGGTATTTCGGAATTGTCCACGAAAAACAAGAAATTCGTTTAAAACGTATATGGATAAAAGACGAGTATTATGACGATTTTTCTGATAGATTTCCATGAAATCCATGAGACATAGCGATATATAAAGACACGGTTAAAAAATAGAGAAAAATTAGAAAATTCAGACAAAATTTCGGAATTATGATTTTAATATAATAGAAGATTCGGTATTTCGAAATTATCCACGAAAACCGAGAAATTCGTTTAAAACGTCTAAGGATAAAAAACCAGTATTATGACGATATTTATGAAAGATTTTCAAGAAATCTATGAGACAAAGCGATATAAAAAGAAACGGTTAAAAAATAGAGAAAAAAACAAAAATTAGAAAATTCAGACAAAATTTCGGAATTATGATTTTAATATAATTGAAGATTCGGTATTTCGGAATTGTCCACGAAAACCAAGAAATTCGTTTAAAACGTCTAAGGATAAAAAACCAGTATTATGACGATTTTTCTGATAGATGTCCATGAAATCCATGAGACATAGCGATATAAAAAGAAACGGTTAAAAAATAGAGAAAAAAACAAAAATTAGAAAATTCAGACAAAATTTCGGAATTATGATTTTAATATAATAGAAAATTCGGTATTTCGAAATTGTCGACGAAAACCGAAAAATTCGTTTAAAACGTATAAGGATAAAAAACCAGTATTATGACGATATTTATGATAGATTTTAAAGAAATCTATGAGACAAAGCGATATAAAAAGAAACGGTTAAAAAATAGAGAAAAAAACAAAAATTAGAAAATTCAGACAAAATTTCGGAATTATGATTTTAATATAATAGAAGATTCGGTATTTCGAAATTGTCCACGAAAACCGAGAAATTCGTTTAAAACGTATAAGGATAAAAAACGAGTATTATGACGATTTTTCTGATAGATTTCCATGAAATCCATGAGACATAGCGATATAAAAAGAAACGGTTAAAAAATAGAGAAAAAAACAAAAATTAGAAAATTCAGACAAAATTTCGGAATTATGATTTTAATATAATAGAAGATTCGGTATTTCGAAATTGTCCACGAAAACCGAGAAATTCGTTTAAAACGTATAAGGATAAAAAACCAGTATTATGACGATATTTATGATAGATTTTCAAGAAATCTATGAGACAAAGCGATATAAAAAGAAACGGTTAAAAAATAGAGAAAAAAACAAAAATTAGAAAATTCAGACAAAATTTCGGAATTATGATTTTAATATAATAGAAGATTCGGTATTTCGGAATTGTCCACGAAAACCAAGAAATTCGTTTAAAACGTATAAGGATAAAAAACCAGTATTATGACGATTTTTCTGATAGATTTCCATGAAATCCATGAGACATAGCGATATAAAAAGAAACGGTTAAAAAATAGAGAAAAAAACAAAAATTAGAAAATTCAGACAAAATTTCGGAATTATGATTTTAATATAATAGAAGATTCGGTATTTCGAAATTGTCCACGAAAACCGAGAAATTCGTTTAAAACGTATAAGGATAAAAAACCAGTATTATGACGATATTTATGATAGATTTTCATGAAATCTATGAGACAAAGCGATATAAAAAGAAACGGTTAAAAAATAGAGAAAAAAACAAAAATTAGAAAATTCAGACAAAATTTCGGAATTATGATTTTAATATAATAGAAGATTCGGTATTTCGAAATTGTCAACGAAAACCGAGAAATTCGTTTAAAACGTCTAAGGATAAAAAACCAGTATTATGACGATATTTATGATAGATTTTCATGAAATCTATGAGACAAAGCGATATAAAAAGAAACGGTTAAAAAATAGAGAAAAAAACAAAAATTAGAAAATTCAGACAAAATTTCGGAATTATGATTTTAATATAATAGAAGATTCGGTATTTCGGAATTGTCCACGAAAACCAAGAAATTCGTTTAAAACGTCTAAGGATAAAAAACCAGTATTATGACGATATTTTGATAGATTTTCAAGAAATCTATGAGACAAAGCGATATAAAAAGAAACGGTTAAAAAATAGAGAAAAAAACAAAAATTAGAAAATTCAGACAAAATTTCGGAATTATGATTTTAATATAATAGAAGATTCGGTATTTCGAAATTGTCCACGAAAACCGAGAAATTCGTTTAAAACGTATAAGGATAAAAAACCAGTATTATGACGATATTTATGATAGATTTTCAAGAAATCTATGAGACAAAGCGATATAAAAAGAAACGGTTAAAAAATAGAGAAAAAAACAAAAATTAGAAAATTCAGACAAAATTTCGGAATTATGATTTTAATATAATAGAAGATTCGGTATTTCGAAATTGTCCACAAAACCGAGAAATTCGTTTAAAACGTATAAGGATAAAAAACGAGTATTATGACGATTTTTCTGATAGATTTCCATGAAATCCATGAGACATAGCGATATAAAAAGAAACGGTTAAAAAATAGAGAAGAAAAACAAAAATTAGAAAATTCAGACAAAATTTCGGAATTATGATTTTAATATAATAGAAGATTCGGTATTTCGAAATTGTCCACGAAAACCAAGAAATTCGTTTAAAACGTATAAGGATAAAAAACCAGTATTATGACGATATTTTGATAGATTTTCAAGAAATCTATGAGACAAAGCGATATAAAAAGAAACGGTTAAAAAATAGAGAAAAAAACAAAAATTAGAAAATTCAGACAAAATTTCGGAATTATGATTTTAATATAATAGAAAATTCGGTATTTCGAAATTGTCCACGAAAACCGAGAAATTCGTTTAAAACGTATAAGGATAAAAAACCAGTATTATGACGATATTTATGATAGATTTTAAAGAAATCTATGAGACAAAGCGATATAAAAAGAAACGGTTAAAAAATAGAGAAAAAAACAAAAATTAGAAAATTCTGACAAAATTTCGGAATTATGATTTTAATATAATAGAAGATTCGGTATTTCGGAATTGTTCACGAAAACCAAGAAATTCGTTTAAAACGTATAAGGATAAAAGACGAGTATTATGACGATTTTTCTGATAGATTTCCATGATATCTATGAGACATAGCGATTTAAAAAGAAACGGTTAACAAATAGAGAAAAAATCAAAAATTCGAAAATTCAGACAAAATTTCGGAATTATGATTTTAATATAATTGAAGATTCGGTATTTCGGAATTGTCCACGAAAACCAAGAAATTCGTTTAAAAGGTATAAGGATAAAAAACCAGTATTATGACGATTTTTCTGATAGATTTCCATGAAATCCATGAGACATAGCTATATATAAAGACACGGTTAAAAAATAGTGAAAAATTAGAAAATTCAGACAAAATTTCGGAATTATGATTTTAATATAATAGAAGATTCGGTATTTCGAAATTGTCTACGAAAACCGAAAAATTCGTTTAAAACGTATAAGGATGTAAAACCAGTATTATGACGATTTTTCTGATAGATTTCCATGAAATCCATTAGACATAGCGATATAAAAAGAAACGGTTAAAAAATGGAGAAAAATTAAAAAATTAAAAATTCAGACAAAATTTCGGAATTATGATTTTAATATAATAGAAGATTCGGTATTTCGGAATTGTCCACGAAAACCAAGAAATTCGTTTAAAACGTATATGGATAAAAGACGAGTATTATGACGATTTTTCTGATAGATTTCCATGAAATCCATTAGACATAGCGATATAAAAAGAAACGGTTAAAAAATGGAGAAGAATTAGAAAATTAGAAAATTCAGACAAAATTTCGGAATTATGATTTTAATATAATTGAAGATTCGGTATTTCGGAATTGTCCACGAAAACCAAGAAATTCGTTTAAAACGTATAAGGATAAAAAACCAGTATTATGACGATATTTTGATAGATTTTCAAGAAATCTATGAGACAAAGCGATATAAAAAGAAACGGTTAAAAAATAGAGAAAAAAACAAAAATTAGAAAATTCAGACAAAATTTCGGAATTATGATTTTAATATAATAGAAAATTCGGTATTTCGAAATTGTCCACGAAAACCGAGAAATTCGTTTAAGGGGGGAACACCAGTTGTAACTCAAAAAATAATGCTTTTTTCAAGAATATTTTCCAAAAGAACAATGAATCTTTTTAAAGAATACTATTTATTAGTTAAAAGTACATGTAAAAAGCTGTAATTTAAAAGAAAAAAAAAAATTTTTTTAACAAAAACTTTTGGAGATATGAGCCATTGAAGTGGCGTCTTAAGAAAAAAGGCGAATTGCGGTGACCAGCATTCTGCAAGTATACTTCGTCTGAAATACAAAAATGAAATTGATTTACATTTATTATAAGATTATCTAGTTCGTGATGGAAGGATTTAAAAAAAAAAAAAATTTGACAAAATGGCGACCTGTCAAAGTCAAAAGTATGATTTTCGTTAAAAAATACGGTCGATTTTCAGCTATATAAAAAAAAGTTTTGATTAAAAAAAAAATCCTTCGATCACGAACTAGACTTATATGTGTAAATGAAGCACACTAAATTTTAAATAAATCGGTTTAACGGTATTCGAGTAATCGTGGTCACCGACTTGGAAAATGTCATTTTGAGAAAAACGCATTAAAAGTTTCAACTTACTTTTTTTTGTTCAGAAGAAATTTTGTTTCTAAGTTACAAAGAGTCATCGATTCCTGGACCATATAATAACTCTTCCGCAGTGGTTGCCGTTTCTAAATCATAGGAAAAGGCCATCTGTCGTTAGGGTCAGGTATGGCTGGCCACCTTGTATGAAGTCACGGGACGCGCCGCTGCAGTGTTCTGTATATCTCATTTATTTTTCACCGGATCAACTTTGAAATTTACAGACACATTTCTAAATATGTATACTTTAAGAAAATGCACCAAAAAAAAATCGATTTTTCGAAAGTTACAACTGGTGTTCCCCCCTTAAAACGTATAAGGATAAAAAACCAGTATTATGACGATATTTATGATAGATTTTAAAGAAATCTATGAGACAAAGCGATATAAAAAGAAACGGTTAAAAAATAGAGAAAAAAACAAAAATTAGAAAATTCTGACAAAATTTCGGAATTATGATTTTAATATAATAGAAGATTCGGTATTTCGGAATTGTCCACGAAATCCAAGAAATTCGTTTAAAACGTATAAGGATAAAAGACGAGTATTATGACGATTTTTCTGATAGATTTCCATGATATCTATGAGACATAGCGATTTAAAAAGAAACGGTTAACAAATAGAGAAAAAATCAAAAATTCGAAAATTCAGACAAAATTTCGGAATTATGATTTTAATATAATTGAAGATTCGGTATTTCGGAATTGTCCACGAAAACCAAGAAATTCGTTTAAAACGTATAAGGATAAAAAACCAGTATTATGACGATTTTTCTGATAGATTTCCATGAAATCCATGAGACATAGCGATATATAAAGACACGGTTAAAAAATAGTGAAAAATTAGAAAATTCAGACAAAATTTCGGAATTATGATTTGTAACGGGGTTTTATAATTTATAATTAACATAAATTGGGCATCTAATCCCGCCAATTCAAAATACACATTATACGAACAATCTCACAAGGGGATCCTTCAAGACATATGAACATCTGATGCCGGACGTTGAGGCAGGCCGACACTAACCAAACTTACCTCGAGGACGCTCAGCTGACTCTAACCGACGCCGCTTCTCGAGTTGTGGGAAGAAATCCGCAAAGGAGAAAACACTTATAATAAAGCACTCCCAAATTTACAAACAAAAGAAACTATTTATTAACCACTTAAAATTACAATGAAGGATATTATAAAATATATATAATTAATACTGGAAATGAGAGCACGTCCGCTCTCTAACGATCGGTTAATTGAACTGGTGGTAGATCCCCCTTCCGGTCCTAGGATCACCACTATGCCTCTATCTCTCTCGCTCCTATGGACAGCCCCAAACCTACGAAGTGACCATTCGGCCCTAATCGCCGCCCCCCGTGAACGTTCACACGTCACGCCTGCGTAAATCAGTCCTACGATAGATTTCGCGAAAGCAACTTAATTTGACTGCCACAAGAAAAGCAAGACGAAATACCAACTAACGAATGCTTCGTTACAATCCCCTCCCCTAGGCCGATGTTACTCTCAGTAATATCGCCTATCAATCTCACAAAGAGCCACAAAATCAAATCACAAAAAACAAATAAGGGGGAAAGTAAGCATTCTAGACACAGTTCAAAACAAAAGAAAATAAACTTGCTTTTAATTTATTTTATTTAATAAAATGAAAATTAAATAACAATTTAAGGAAAGAAGATGACAGAATTAATACTTCTTTGAACTTAAAATTGAATTTCATGTCATCCCTTCCAAAAAGAAAAATCAACACTAGTGGCGTCGACTACGACGCTCCTTGAGGAACTCCAACTTAAGTTCCTCTTTGAGTTCCTGTGGAACTCCCTCCAAACGTTGGTCCAACTCTCGCAGCTCGTCGAGAAGGGTTGGACCAGACGCCGCCACTACACGAGCCTCAGGCTCGACGTTTTCCTCCCTAGGTGGGGGCCGCTCAACTCGTTGGGGAACCGGCGAACTACGACGGTTCCTTGGTGGAGGGTCTTCCCGTTCCACCAGCCGCTGAGATGACCTTGACGACGAGGTGCCATCACGTTGACTCAGGAACTCGGCATGCACGCGTGAGCAACGTGGACACGTGCTAAGGGTCACCTCCCTCCTTCCGCAGTTTTTGCAAAAAACTGCCCATTCCTTTGGGCAATCAGAGAGGCGATGGCCTCTCTTCCAACAGTTAAAGCAGGACCTCATAGGTGGGTCCAACCTTGGATCCGTCAGTATTGGGTCCAAACCCTTGAACATGATACCGGCCAACACAGCCGGTAACTGCCTCCTGCCACTCGCACTTATCACTGGAGATGCTGGCGCCGGTAAGGTTTGGATCGCGCAAACCTCCGCCACCCCTGCCTCCTTAGGTAAGTGAGACGCCGTCGGTTTATACACGGGCCTCGGCACACCACTTACGTAATTCTCCGACTTGAGAGGATGTCGGTTTCGATATTCGACTTCGAATTCCTGACGAAGTCGAAGCCGCTCTACTCTTCTCTCCGGGGACAGTTCCACCGGAGCCACCGTCCTCTCCAAGTCGGCCACCGCCAAACGGCTCTCCCACGCTTCCTCACTCTCACCGGGAGCACGTTCCAATTGGTACGGGTCACGCCTCTGACGAAGTACCTTCTTGACGGCCCCGGTGGCCACAATTTTGTCCGTGGACGCCTCCACACTGGTCTCAGCCACTTCAACAACTGCAGCCTCATTCAACTCACCACTCAACCGGGCCACAGAATTATCACAAGGAACAGATAGTTCCGCCACCTCCACCGGTTGAGTGGGGGCAATGTCTCGTTCCTCGCACACTCTCTGGACCAGGGCTTCCATCCTGTCCAGCCGCGGTGTCACAGCAGGAGGTGAGAACTCCGGCAGCGACTTTTTAGCTACTGAGGAACGACCGTTCCATCCCCGACGGGAGCCACAGCCACTTCGCCACATCCTTCTCTTCGATGATGATGAAGGTAAATCCAGTCGCCGTTTGGGCATCCAATCTGAAATCAAAATATATTAGTCACCACTCTCGACCATTACTTAACTCTATTTACGAGGAGGTATATATCTTTTCAAATCCGAGACATGAACTTTGGCCACGCGCCGCTTATCTTCGGATTTCAATTCATACACCGAGGGAGACAGTTGCCTAATTATTTCGAACGGACCTTCGTATTTTGGAGCCAGCTTGGCTGAGAACCGTTGATTCGCGTTCGATAATTTATGCGTTCGCCAAAGTACTAGATCGCCTACACTAAACGTTGCCTCGCGCTTATTTCGATTGTAGTACTTCGCCTGTTTCTCCCTTTCCTCGTCTATAAAACGAGCCACCAAATCCCGCAATGCGTCCAATCTACGCATTCTATCGCACCAGACTTCCGGATCAATGCGCTGTACTAATCGTTTCTCTTCAACCTTCCGCCGTAAACTTTTAACGGGGTTAGGTTGCCTACCAAAATTGAGAAACGCCGGTGATACCTTCGTAGTCGCTTGGACTGCCGTGTTGACTGCATGACGGAACTCGTGCACATGCTTGTCCCAATCACGGTGGTCAGAACCCACAAAGGTAGCGATCATTGTTTTCAGTGTCCGATTACTTCTCTCAACGGGGTTGGCCTGAGGGTGATATGGTGGTGTCGTCAAATGACGCACACCATACTCTTCGAGTGTTGATTTAAGATGGTTATTGTCGAATTCTTTCCCGTTGTCTGTCAACAAGAAATTCGGAGTTTCCCATCTGAATAAAATCAACTCCTCGAAGGCCTTGGCAATTGATTTGCCATCCGCCGATCTCAGAGGTTTCACCTCTATCCATCTGGAAAATAGGTCTTGGAACACTACCAAGTGCCTATTCTGGCTTTTGCTAGGAGGAAACTCCATGCAATCAGCCGCCACTACGGTCCAAGGTCGTTCCACAATCCTCTGACCCATGAGACCTTGAGGTCCTTCTTGTGACACTTTGAACCGTTGACACTCGGGACATTGCCTGACAAACGTCTGAACATCATGTTATACTCCTGGCCAATAATATTCCTGAGCTACGCGCTGATACGTTTTCTCAATGCCCAAGTGTCCCGCCGAAATCTCAGAATGTGCGTTTTTCAGCACTTCTGCTCTATACTCAAGTGGAACCACTAATTTCCACCCCACTTCATCGCCAGTTATCGGAAGTAATAATGGGTCATTCCGATGACGATATAACCTCTCTTCTTCGACCAACCAGCCAGGAAACCTCTTCGGAAACTTAACGACCATCTCTTTCCTCTTCAAATACCACGGATCTGTGATTGTCTCGAAGGCCGCTAACTCGGCCTCTTCTTCATCGAACATGCGAGACAATGCGTCTGGTACATGGTGATTCGCACCCTTCCTATGTACGATGTCGAAATCCCACTGCTGCATCTCCAATGCCCAACGTGCCAGACGCCCTGTAGGATCCTTCAGATTCCTCAGCCACTTTAATGCACTATGATCCGTTATGGCCTTGAATTTAGAGCCTTCCACATATGGTCTAAATTTACGAATTGCCCACAATAGGGCCAAACATTCCCTTTCGGTAACGCTATAATTGCGTTCCGCCGATGTTAATGCTCTACTGGCATAAACAATGGGATGTTCGCCATCCTCAGTCTCCTGTGTAAGCACAGCTCCAATCGCTGAGTCACTTGCGTCACATTGTATCGTAAACGGCTTAGTGAAATCAGGATGGGCCAACACTGGTGCCGAAACCAATTTCTGTTTCAACTCTTGAAACGCCTCTTGTTGGTCACTTTCCCATACCCAATTCTTATCCTTGTGTAGTAGCCGCAAAAGTGGTATTTTAAGCTCGCTATCCTTCTGGATAAACCGCGAATACCATCCTACCATTCCTAGGAATCTACGAAGTTGTTTGATATTTTGTGGAGCTGGATATTCCAGAACCGGCGCTATCTTATCCGGATCTGGCCTCAAACCGTCTCTATCCAAAACATATCCCAAGTACGTGACCCTCGAACAACCAAATTCGCATTTACTCGGGTTCACTACCAAACCAGCCGCAGCTAATTTCTTTAGGACAATTTCCAACCAATGAAGATGTTCCTGATAATCGTTTGTCACGATAATAATATCATCTAGGTACCCGAACACCACTGGTTCGAATTCTGGACCGAACAAAGAGTCGACCAGCCGCTGAAATGTCATAGGCGCGTTAGTTAGTCCAAAGGGCATTCTTTTGAACTGGAATAACCCTAAGCCTGGAATTGAAAACGCTGTAAACTTTTTACTCTCCGCCGACATTGGTACCTGATGATAGGCCATCTTCAGATCTATTTTGGATATATATCTGGCCTTCCGTAATTTATCCAATATTGAGTCCACACTAGGGATCGGATAAGCATCTTTGATGGTTACTTTGTTCAGATCTCTGTAGTCGAAACATAACCGTAAAGTGCCATCACTTTTTTTTACAACCACTGGTGATGAGCTCCAATCGCTCGCAGCACGCTCAATGATCCCTTGCTCCAACAACTTTTTAACCTCTTTTATGAGCCACTCAAGAATCATGGGTGACATCCTTCGTGGTCTATGCTTGACCGGTGCCGTATCACTCAAACGAATGTGATGTTCGGTTAAGGATGTCATTCCTAACTCTGCCGTTAGGGGAAGTACCAACTGGTTGACCATTAGTTGAACTTCTTCACGCTGTTCATCGGTCAACTCCGATATTCCTGCACACTCCGCAGAAATATCGCCACGATCCCGCTTATTAAGTTGAGTTGCAAATTCATGCCACTCACCCTTCTTAATTCTCCAGAGGCCCTCACCCAATTGGACATCCATGTCCATGTCTTTGCAAAAGTCAATGCCCAAAATAATATCTTGAGTCAAAGAATCAATTGCTTTCAATTCAAATGATTGTGAATGACCATCGACTGTCAACCACAATCTCAACTTTCCTAATGTACTCGTTGATTTACCAAGGGCACTCTGGACCGCTGTATCGGCCGCCTCTAATTTTTCCCGAAACTTGGCCGCCAATTTGGGACCTACGACTGATATCATCGCGCCAGGATCGAACAACGCCATATATGGACGATCCGCGATAACTACTTTTAAAAAGTATCTGTTTTCAGCCCTTGTCCCATCCACCATTTCGTTAGGTTCGGGGAATTCCGTTGCATCACTTGCAACTTCTCCCCTCCCCTGGACTATACGTGCTGCCAAATAGTCAGCACCATCAGTCCCACCAACACCACTAGTAGGATGTTTTATCCTTTGGTCACTGGGACAATGTGTCCCAGTGCCACTAATGTTTGGTGTCTCACACACATTGGGACACTCTGTCCCTCTCTTACTACGGAGTGAGTCCTCCTCACTCGAACAACAAACTCCATTTGTCCGCCGCGCAGACTTTCCACTAGGTGAACACTCACCTCTACCACTTGTGACTAGTAGATGAGTCCTGAGTAAGTTCTCCTTACTCGCCAGCAACTCATTTTGTGAATGGCCCACGACCATATCACTGGGTGATCCCTCACCCGTTCTACTAGACACGTTTTGTTGAGCCCTGAGTGAGTACTCCTCACTCGCCAGCGACTCATTTTGCGAATGACCCACGGTCATTTCGCTGGGTGAACTCTCACCCCAACACTTCATCCCTCTATTTTGAGCCTTGAGTGAGTCCTCCTCACTCGTCCTCTGCTCAAATTGAGTCTGTCTCACAGACTTAACACTGGGCGAACACTCGCCCCTCCTCTCTAACACACTTTTCTCATTTTGAGCCTTGAGTGAGTCCTCCTCACTCCTCCTCTGCTCAATTTGAGTTTGACGCACTACTCTCAATCTGGGTGAACACTCACCCCTCCGCTCTTCTCTCCGTTCCTGTTGAAGCTTGAGTGGGTCCTCCCCACTCTCATCAGAGTACACCTTCTCTTGCACTCTCAGGAACACCTCTTCACTTGTGGTGACTGAGCCTAAGGTTGGGGGGGAGGGTTTGTCGGTCCCCCCCAAACTCGTTTCCCCACATTGCTCGCAATGGGGCACAAGTTGGACAATTTTTAAACACAGTGCCTTTGGTCCCACAGACCTGATACTGGCCACCAAGAGATTCCGATTGTTTATTCGGGCATTCCGAAGCAAAATGTCCCTGAACTCTGCACTTGAAACAGACCCTCGTTGGACATTGGGACGCCCTATGTCCCACCACCTGACACATGTTGCAGGTGCCTAAAAATGGCCGTGGTTCCGGTACAGTACCACTGACCGGCCTCGATGGTTCGGGTACTCTTTGTCCCGAAAACCTCTTCGGAGCTACTGCTACGGGTGCCTGTCGTGCTGACTGTTTTGCCCCGTTTTTGTTTGCTCCCGAGTTCCACTGCCCTTTTTGCATTTGGAATGCATCGACTTCCTCAGCTTCCTTCTTCTTGGTCACCTTCTTCTTTCTAGAGTTGGACTTTTTCTTGGCTGGCTTTTTGTCCTTGTCTGACCCCGAATCCGACAGAGAATCCTCAAGCAGCGCATCTAGCTTGCTTGCCTTTGCTCCACCTCTTGGTGCCGCCGATGGAAATCTCATTTTTTCCTTAGTGGGTGGTGGCATATAACGCTTATCCAGATCACGAATCTTCTCGTATCTCCTCGCGTATTTTTCCAAATCACCCAAGTCTTGCACCTCCTGGTTTGCAATGAACCGCCTATATTCGGGTGTCAGTCCTCTGAACACTATTTTCAACATTTTATCTCCCGATAGGGGCCTCTTAAAGTGATCTGCGATCATTTTTAGATTGGTGATATATGACGAGAGTTTTTCGCCTTTGGCTTGGGTTCTGGCTTTGAGCTCGTCCCAAATGTCATCATCGTCCAATACCCTAGCAAACTCTCTCATGAAAACTTTTTTAAAGGTTTTCCATGAGCCAATCTCATCCCTCACCACCCTAAACCACCTCGTGGCCGACTGCCGCAGAACTCCTGGGACTGCCCTGAGAATTTGGCCATCACTCAGGCCATTGCAATACTTGCAATCCTCCAATCGTTGGATAAATTCTTCTGGGTCTTCTTTCTCGCCTCCCGAGAATTTAATCTCCCAGTCTTTAAGTAGTCTGACCGTCCCCTGATCCACCCTGGATTGCTGGTTCCGGTCCCGCCTATCTTCGACACTCTCCGAATCGCTTTCCGATTCCGAAGACGACAATGTTTGCCATGACTGCCTGTCGCTCAACCTAGATTTGTCATAATTGTCCTTTTTGTCCCCAGGGTGATAGCTCTTGACGCTATCCCCACCACAGGACTCATGTCCTGTGGGCCTCTTCCTCTTTGGTGTGGGCTCACCCTTAGCCCGTCGTCCCCACTCCTTAGATTCTGGGGCCTCTAATAAACGTTTCATGTCCTGTACTATTTTCGACACTTCGTCAATTGTCACCTCTGCACTCTTTTGACTACTTGTAGACTGATTTACTCCCTGTTTAGAGATGGCACCTAATCTTTGTTGAGGTAACTCGTTGGTAAGTGGACCCCTTCGTGTGTCCGCTTCTGGATTGCCACCCCGTTGATCGGCGCCAGCCTGAGTACCCGTCTTCCACCAACCTAACGCTGTTTTTTGGCTGTGGGTGAAAAAGGTCTGTGCTTCAGGCCCCCTTTGTAGCCACTGAGCGATATGATTCATATTCCAAGTTTCAGGAAAACTGGCCAAGTTAGCGCCCGCATTGACATCACCCGTCATTGACACTTCTTTTCCGCCAACACTGGACCTGGGTATCTGTGTCCTCTGTGATCCAATCGAATCATTTTCGTCAGTGCTATTGAGTTCCTCAGTCACCGCTATATCAGCGCCACTACTTTGTCCCCCTATTGCCCCCAGTGATTCCTCTCGCTCACTGGCCACTGAATCCGATCTACTACTCCTTTTTCTTAAAGGGCCAGGAAGTCCTTCCAAAATGAATACGTTGGATGAATCTGCCGCATCGTATTTATCTGCCCACGGCACATACAATGTTTCTCCTAAAACAATTCTTGTTCGGAGCCTCAAAAGTCGTTCATACAGCACTTGGACTGATCCTTTGATGCTGCATCCTTGACTGTTTAATTCGAAGACGACATCTTCAATTGTCATTTGTTTGACCTGTTCCCAAATTTTTCGGGCCTTCGGGTCTTTCATAACCGCCTCCATTTGTCGTTTAAAAACGTCGGACTCCCTACTCATGTTGAAATAATTCATAAATTTCAAATTCCCAAAAAAAAAAAGTTTCGAATTCAATTGGCTTATTTTTCAAAA
Source organism: Leptopilina boulardi (assembly GCF_019393585.1). NCBI lineage: Eukaryota > Metazoa > Arthropoda > Insecta > Hymenoptera > Figitidae > Leptopilina > Leptopilina boulardi. The sequence goes on along the minus strand of NW_026137705.1, from coordinate 67,766 downwards.
TTTTTCCACCCAAAATGGTGCCACAAAATTGAAAAAGGACAATAGTAACTGCCAATACACACAAAAAAAAAATTTATTGACACGTTAATTTAAAAGAAATTTTCGCTAACTAATTTGTAGCTAGCGCCCTCTTTAATATGGACAAAAATACGCCGATAATAAAATAGTACCGTACAAAACACAATAAAAATTAAATAAAAAATTTTTATCTTATATTAATTTATCTACAACCTGCATTAATATGCAGCCACCAAAGAAAAAGAATTTAAAATACACACCACGCGAGCCTCTACGATTAAAAAAAAAATTTTTCCTAACATTCAAAAAAAATAAATAATGAACAAACACAATTAAAAAAAATTTGCTAACCTTGCGAATGAGCAAGCCACAGTTTAAAAATTGATAAAATGTTCAATAATTTAAAATTCTTTTACTTGTCCACGACAAGTCGTAAAAAAAATTAAAATTTTTCTTCGCAAGAATTTTTCACCACTCACACAAAATTTTGGAAATGGCGTCTAAAATCTTATTTCCCGCGGAAAAGATTTCTCACGATACTATTAACGCGAATGACGTCACTTCCACACACGCCGAGAAAAAAAAATTATTTAATCTACTAATTAAAAATTTTCGATAAATTGGGAATTTTCCGAGAGAGAAAAAAAAAATTCCTATAAAATTAATCTCGACAAACACAACACTAATCAATACTAATTTTCTTGATTAATTTAACTAATTTCAGGTTTTACCAGAACCGAAAAGGCCACAAACACTTGCGCGCGATTTTTCGTTCCGATGACGTAATTCCTGATACCGCCAATTTCGCTCAATGTGACGTCACGTCCGAGCACATGGCGAATAAATTAGTTTTTACACACTGAGTTCAATTTCCCGATGTATATTCCCAATATACACGGCCACACAAAACACACAAAAATTCAATCAATAAAATAAAAAATCACAAATCAATATATACCTCCAAATAAATAGTTTTAATTACACATATAAAAAATTTTCCTCTGCCTCAATGTCTTGGCGTCGCCCCACGTTGGGCGCCAAAATTGTAACGGGGTTTTATAATTTATAATTAACATAAATTGGGCATCTAAACCCGCCAATTCAAAATACACATTATACGAACAATCTCACAAGGGGATCCTCCAAGACATATGAACATCTGATGCCGGACGTTGAGGCAGGCCGACACTAACCAAACTTACCTCGAGGACGCTCAGCTGACTCTAACCGACGCCGCTTCTCGAGTTGTGGGAAGAAATCCGCAAAGGAGAAAACACTTATAATAAAGCACTCCCAAATTTACAAACAAAAGAAACTATTTATTAACCACTTAAAATTACAATGAAGGATATTATAAAATATATATAATTAATACTGGAAATGAGAGCACGTCCGCTCTCTAACGATCGGTTAATTGAACTGGTGGTAGATCCCCCTTCCGGTCCTAGGATCACCACTATGCCTCTATCTCTCTCGTTCCTATGGACAGCCCCAAACCTACGAAGTGACCATTCGGCCCTAATCGCCGCCCCCCGTGAACGTTCACACGTCACGCCTGCGTAAATCAGTCCTACGATAGATTTCGCCAAAGCAACTTAATTTGACTGCCACAAGAAAAGCAAGACGAAATACCAACTAACGAATGCTTCGTTACAGATTTTAATATAATAGAAGATTCGGTATTTCGAAATTGTCCACGAAAACCGAAAAATTCGTTTAAAACGTATAAGGATAAAAAACCAGTATTATGACGATTTTTCTGATAGATTTCCATGAAATCCATTAGACATAGTGATATAAAAAGAAACGGTTAAAAAATGGAGAAAAATTAAAAAATTAAAAATTCAGACAAAATTTCGGAATTATGATTTTAATATAATAGAAGATTCGGTATTTCGGAATTGTCCACGAAAACCAAGAAATTCGTTTAAAACGTATATGGATAAAAGACGAGTATTATGACGATTTTTCTGATAGATTTCCATGAAATCCATGAGACATAGCGATATATAAAGACACGGTTAAAAAATAGAGAAAAATTAGAAAATTCAGACAAAATTTCGGAATTATGATTTTAATATAATAGAAGATTCGGTATTTCGAAATTATCCACGAAAACCGAGAAATTCGTTTAAAACGTCTAAGGATAAAAAACCAGTATTATGACGATATTTATGATAGATTTTCAAGAAATCTATGAGACAAAGCGATATAAAAAGAAACGGTTAAAAAATAGAGAAAAAAACAAAAATTAGAAAATTCAGACAAAATTTCGGAATTATGATTTTAATATAATAGAAGATTCGGTATTTCGAAATTGTCCACGACAACCAAGAAATTCGTTTAAAACGTATAAGGATAAAAAACCAGTATTATGACGATTTTTCTGATAGATTTCCATGAAATCCATGAGACATAGAGATATAAAAAGAAACGGGTAAAAAATAGAGAAAAATTATAAAATTAGAAAATTACACAAAATTTCGGAATTATGATTTTAATATAATACAAGATTCGGTATTTCGAAATTGTCCACGAAAACCGAGAAATTCGTTTAAAACATATAAGGATAAAAAACCAGTATTATAACGATTTTTCTGATAGATTTCCATGATATCTATGAGACATAGCGATTTAAAAAGAAACGGTTAACAAATAGAGAAAAAATCAAAAATTCGAAAAATCAGACAAAATTTCGGAATTATGATTTTAATATAATAGAAGATTCGGTATTTCAAAATTGTCGACCAGTATTATGACGATTTTTCTGATAGATTTCCATGAAATCCATGAGACATAGCGATATAAAAAGAAACGGTTAAAAATAGAGAAAAAAACAAAAATTAGAAAATTCAGACAAAATTTCGGAATTATGATTTTAATATAATAGAAGATTCGGTATTTCGAAATTGTCAACGAAAACCGAGAAATTCGTTTAAAACGTCTAAGGATAAAAAACCAGTATTATGACGATATTTATGATAGATTTTCAAGAAATCTATGAGACAAAGCGATATAAAAAGAAACGGTTAAAAAATAGAGAAAAAAACCAAAATTAGAAAATTCAGACAAAATTTCGGAATTATGATTTTAATATAATTGAAGATTCGGTATTTCGGAATTGTCCACGAAAACCGAGAAATTCGTTTAAAACGTATAAGGATAAAAAACCAGTATTATGACGATATTTTGATAGATTTTCAAGAAATCTATGAGACAAAGCGATATAAAAAGAAACGGTTAAAAAATAGAGAAAAAAACAAAAATTAGAAAATTCTGACAAAATTTCGGAATTATGATTTTAATATAATAGAAGATTCGGTATTTCGAAATTGTCCACGAAAACCAAGAAATTCGTTTAAAACGTATAAGGATAAAAAACCAGTATTATGACGATTTTTCTGATAGATTTCCATGAAATCCATGAGACATAGAGATATAAAAAGAAACGGGTAAAAAATAGAGAAAAATTATAAAATTAGAAAATTACACAAAATTTCGGAATTATGATTTTAATATAATACAAGATTCGGTATTTCGAAATTGTCCACGAAAACCGAGAAATTCGTTTAAAACATATAAGGATAAAAAACCAGTATTATAACGATTTTTCTGATAGATTTCCATGATATCAATGAGACATAGCGATTTAAAAAGAAACGGTTAACAAATAGAGAAAAAATCAAAAATTCGAAAAATCAGACAAAATTTCGGAATTATGATTTTAATATAATAGAAGATTCGGTATTTCAAAATTGTCGACCAGTATTATGACGATTTTTCTGATAGATTTCCATGAAATCCATGAGACATAGCGATATAAAAAGAAACGGTTAAAAATAGAGAAAAAAACAAAAATTAGAAAATTCAGACAAAATTTCGGAATTATGATTTTAATATAATAGAAGATTCGGTATTTCGAAATTGTCCACGAAAACCGAGAAATTCGTTTAAAACGTCTAAGGATAAAAAACCAGTATTATGACGATATTTATGATAGATTTTCAAGAAATCTATGAGACAAAGCGATATAAAAAGAAACGGTTAAAAAATAGAGAAAAAAACAAAAATTAGAAAATTCAGACAAAATTTCGGAATTATGATTTTAATATAATAGAAGATTCGGTATTTCGGAATTGTCCACGAAAACCGAGAAATTCGTTTAAAACGTATAAGGATAAAAAACCAGTATTATGACGATATTTATGATAGATTTTCAAGAAATCTATGAGACAAAGCGATATAAAAAGAAACGGTTAAAAAATAGAGAAAAAAACAAAAATTAGAAAATTCAGACAAAATTTCGGAATTATGATTTTAATATAATAGAAGATTCGGTATTTCGAAATTGTCCACGAAAACCGAGAAATTCGTTTAAAACGTATAAGGATAAAAAACAAGTATTATGACGATTTTTCTGATAGATTTCCATGAAATCCATAAGACATAGCGATATAAAAAGAAACGGTTAAAAAATAGAGAAAAAATAAAAAATTAGAAAATTCAGACAAAATTTCGGAATTATGATTTTAATATAATAGAAGATTCGGTATTTCGGAATTGTCCACGAAAACCGAGAAATTCGTTTAAAACGTATAAGGATAAAAAACCAGTATTATGACGATTTTTCTGATAGATTTCCATGAAATCCATGAGACATAGCGATATAAAAAGAAACGGTTAAAAAATAGAGAAAAAAAAAATTAGAAAATTCAGACAAAATTTCGGAATTATGATTTTAATATAATAGAAGATTCGGTATTTCGAAATTGTCCACGAAAACCGAGAAATTCGTTTAAAACGTCTAAGGATAAAAAACCAGTATTATGACGATATTTATGATAGATTTTCATGAAATCTATGAGACAAAGCGATATAAAAAGAAACGGTTAAAAAATAGAGAAAAAAACAAAAATTAGAAAATTCAGACAAAATTTCGGAATTATGATTTTAATATAATAGAAGATTCGGTATTTCGAAATTGTCCACGAAAACCGAGAAATTCGTTTAAAACGTATAAGGATAAAAAACCAGTATTATGACGATTTTTCTGATAGATTTCCATGAAATCCATAAGACATAGCGATATAAAAAGAAACGGTTAAAAAATAGAGAAAAATTATAAAATTAGAAAATTACACAAAATTTTGGAATTATGATTTTAATATAATAGAAGATTCGGTATTTCGAAATTGTCCACGAAAACCGAGAAATTCGTTTAAAACGTATTAGGATAAAAAACAAGTATTGTGACGATATTTCTGACAGATTTCCATGAAATCTATGAGACATAGCGATTTAAAAAGAAACGGTTAAAAAATAGAGAAAAAATCAAAAATTCGAAAATTCAGACAAAATTTCGGAATTATGATTTTAATATAATAGAAGATTCGGTATTTCAAAATTGTCGACCAGTATTATGACGATTTTTCTGATAGATTTCCATGAAATCCATGAGACATAGCGATATAAAAAGAAACGGTTAAAAATAGAGAAAAAAACAAAAATTAGAAAATTCAGACAAAATTTCGGAATTATGATTTTAATATAATAGAAGATTCGGTATTTCGAAATTGTCAACGAAAACCGAGAAATTCGTTTAAAACGTCTAAGGATAAAAAACCAGTATTATGACGATATTTATGATAGATTTTCAAGAAATCTATGAGACAAAGCGATATAAAAAGAAACGGTTAAAAAATAGAGAAAAAAACAAAAATTAGAAAATTCAGACAAAATTTCGGAATTATGATTTTAATATAATGGAAGATTCGGTATTTCGAAATTGTCCACGAAAACCGAGAAATTCGTTTAAAACGTATAAGGATAAAAAACCAGTATTATGACGATTTTTCTGATAGATTTCCATGAAATCCATGAGACATAGCGATATAAAAAGAAACGGTTAAAAAATAGAGAAAAATTAGAAAATTAGAAAATTTAGACAAAATTTCGGAATTATGATTTTAATATAATAGAAGATTCGGTATTTCGAAATTGTCCACGAAAACCGAGAAATTCGTTTAAAACGTATAAGGATAAAAAACCAGTATTATGACGATATTTATGAGAGATTTTCAAGAAATCTATGAGACAAAGCGATATAAAAAGAAACGGTTAAAAAATAGAGAAAAAAACCAAAATTAGAAAATTCAGACAAAATTTCGGAATTATGATTTTAATATAATAGAAGATTCGGTATTTCGTAATTGTCCACGAAAACCGAGAAATTCGATTTAAACGTATAAGGATAAAAAACCAGTATTATGACTATTTTTCTGATAGATTTCCATGAAATCCATGAGACATAGCGATATAAAAAGAAACTGTTAAAAAATAGAGAAAAAAAACAAAACTTCGAAAATTCAGACAAAATTTCGGAATTATGATTTTAATATAATGGAAGATTCGGTATTTCGAAATTGTCCACGAAACCCGAGAAATTCGTTTAAAACGTATAAGGATAAAAAACCAGTATTATGACGATTTTTTTGATAGATTTCTATGAAATCTATGAGACATAGCGATATAAAACAAAACGCTTAAAAAATAGAGAAAAAAGCAAAAATTAGAAAATTTCGACAAAATTTCGGAATTATGATTTTAATATAATACAAGATTCGGTATTTCGAAATTGTCCACGAAAACCGAGAAATTCGTTTAAAACATATAAGGATAAAAAACCAGTATTATAACGATTTTTCTGATAGATTTCCATGATATCTATGAGACATAGCGATTTAAAAAGAAACGGTTAACAAATAGAGAAAAAATCAAAAATTCGAAAATTCAGACAAAATTTCGGAATTATGATTTTAATATAATAGAAGATTCGGTATTTCAAAATTGTCGACCAGTATTATGACGATTTTTCTGATAGATTTCCATGAAATCCATGAGACATAGCGATATAAAAAGAAACGGTTAAAAATAGAGAAAAAAACAAAAATTCGAAAATTCAGACAAAATTTCGGAATTATGATTTTAATATAATTGAAGATTCGGTATTTCGGAATTGTCCACGAAAACCAAGAAATTCGTTTAAAACGTCTAAGGATAAAAAACCAGTATTATGACGATATTTATGATAGATTTTCAAGAAATCTATGAGACAAAGCGATATAAAAAGAAACGGTTAAAAAATAGAGAAAAAAACAAAAATTAGAAAATTCAGACAAAATTTCGGAATTATGATTTTAATATAATAGAAAATTCGGTATTTCGAAATTGTCCACGAAAACCGAGAAATTCGTTTAAAACGTATAAGGATAAAAAACCAGTATTATGACGATATTTATGATAGATTTTAAAGAAATCTATGAGACAAAGCGATATAAAAAGAAACGGTTAAAAAATAGAGAAAAAAACAAAAATTAGAAAATTCAGACAAAATTTCGGAATTATGATTTTAATATAATAGAAGATTCGGTATTTCGGAATTGTCCACGAAAACCAAGAAATTCGTTTAAAACGTATAAGGATAAAAGACGAGTATTATGATGATTTTTCTGATAGATTTCCATGAAATCCATTAGACATAGCGATATAAAAAGAAACGGTTAAAAAATGGAGAAGAATTAGAAAATTCAGACAAAATTTCGGAATTATGATTTTAATATAATAGAAAATTCGGTATTTCGAAATTGTCCACGAAAACCGAGAAATTCGTTTAAAACATATAAGGATAAAAAACCAGTATTATAACGATTTTTCTGATAGATTTCCATGATATCTATGAGACATAGCGATTGTGACGAAGGATTCGTCAATTAAATAAAAATGTTATGTTATATTCCCCTTTTTCCCCCCCAGTCGTAGTTAGTCAAGGCCTGAGCCTTTTATGTCAGTGTGTGTCGTCTTGACACTGACCCATTTTTGATTAGTCACGCACCTGAGTGCGTAATTACACGAACGTTCCCGAAGGACAAGGACCGCCTAATAATTGAGGAAGACGTTGAGAGGAAGGAACTCGAGAGTAACGTCGTAGCCTTCCCACTGTCAAGTCCGTAACAGTCGAGAAGTCCAACATTTATTATTTTTATACAACGAGAGATTATAATTTATATGTTATCGGCATTGCCAAATATAGTTTAATTAGTCGATTTAATAAAGTTCTTTTTCAGTGAAAGTGTGAATTATTTTCATTAATTACTACCGGCGTGCTCGTGGTATAGCTCGAGTCTGTGGTTTTTCCATTGAAACTAGTAAAGCGCGTTCCACACTTAAACTTTTCGGGCGTCCGACACGTGAAACGTGCCCCCTCTTCAATACTAACTTCTCCTACGTCAGGAGGGGAATGCATTTGGTAGATGGAAAAGAGGGGGCACGTGTGTCGTGTCGGACGCCCGAAAAGTTTAAGTGTGGAACGCGCTTAAGTATATATTATGTCGTCTTGGGTCCAGCCTGGCACTTAGGCTTCACGTGCTGATCAACAATAATCGTTCCCCCGAAATTTGGTAAAGTTTAAGTTTGCGTAACTAGAGTTCACTAACGTGTAGAAGCCGATTAATTCCGGTTGAATTAATCATACATTGTTATAATTGGCATCCCTTGTGGGGAACACTTTTATTGTTGGTCAAACGAGGCTGGATTTTTTCTGATAAATTGTGCATTTGTCTAGAGGAAGAGAATTCTTCCTGAAGTCCGACCCTATACGAGGGGGTTATGTTTTCGTTTTGTGATCGGTTATGAGCCCTGAGATTTTTATTTGTCGAGAATTAGTGTGTGAGTTGATTTTACGCGAAATTTCGAATTTTAATAGTGCGATTTTAATATTTCGGAACATGTGCTCGGAAGTGACGTCATGGGACCTTGCGTTCGGCGCGCGGGCGTAAGGAACGACGCGGTCGTACAAGTCCAGGAATTTTCCACGCGTTGAGGGAAAATTCAAGTCACATTCGAGCGTGAACAAGTATTTTCGCGTGAATTTTAAAGTGTGATTTCTATTATATGGACGAAATTTCTGATTAGTCCTGTAATTGAGAAATTATTTTTGTGAGGTTATTCGTGCATTATATTCCGTGGGGAGATTTAATCAGAGTATATTTCGTGAGAGAATTAAATTGTCGAGATCGTGCAAGTGTTTGTTCGATTTTTCTTTGGATGTCCAATATTTCGTGAAAAAGCGAGATTTTTCAGCGTGATAGTTGACATCGAGATCGAGTTGACGTGCCGGAAGAAGTTTCCCGCGTGACGTCATATTTGCGCGGCAATTGCTGATTACTTCCTGCCCCAATGGAAAATGTCGGATTGTAGCGTCACGAAATAATCGTTATTGAAATTTTATTTTTCTTGACGTTTTTATTTTTTTTTTTGTGGTGACGTTGATTTTGTGAGTCGTGTGTTTATGAAACTGAGGCCGGATTAAAATTTTTAAATTGTTGGACTATTTTAATTAAATGAAAATTATCGGAATTTTTTTTATTTCTAAAATTTTTTGTTTATTAAGCCAGTTATTTTGTGTTGTCCGTTGAGTGTCGAGGTTGACTGGCGGGCGGATATTTCGGTAAATTATTGAGTTTAATGTCTTGACCGCGTCGCAACGACACGTGTAAAATTTTTTTTTTTTCTCTTTTGCGTCAATAACCGAAATTGTGCCATGGAAAATTATCAGCGACTGTTTAACTCAATGCTGGAAAATCGAGATGTAGTCCAGTGTTGGGAAGCTATTGAAAGATTGTCTATTATACAAGTAGTGGGGGAATTGGAACTAAATAGCTGCAGTACAAGAGGAAGTGCGCGAACGTTACGGGAACGGTTATTAAGACTGCGTATAAGGATATTAATGGGCGAAGTTGTCGAGGTTCCTTGGTCCGATGCTATAGATGGGGCCGGAGCAATGTCGTTACAAGCCTTAGAGGACGCATATAACCAGAGTCTGCAAATGGGTGAGAGATGGATTGTCTCTAGTGATAGCGATAGAATGGCAGACAACAATACGGTGTTGGAAGGCAATCTGGGCGAGAACCGGGCAGCGAATGGGGCCGCGAGTCAAGAACCAGTAGTCCTAATTACGGAGGGCCAAACGAATGCGGTTCAACCAGTTACCACTGCTGTGATGTTGCCTACAGAGTCGAATCAAATTGGAGGCATTCCTACTACGACATCGGTATATTCTACGATTGAGGGGACCTCAAGTACAGCGACTCATGTGTCTTGGTCGTTGCCAGCGGGGAGTATAGCTGCTCCAACAGTCGTGGCCAGCTCATTCAATCCAAGTCAAGCCGAAGCAGGCCCACCGGTCAGCTCTCAGACGGGAACCAATAGCCGCGTAAGTCGAGACAATCAGGCAGTCATTAATAGGAGTGACCTATTGTATTCTGGGTCGATCCCAAGGACAAATGTCGAGAACACTTCAGAGAGAATACCGAGAAGTGAACCGAGTCGGATGTTTGCGTCGGATAGAGCTAGAAGTCATTGTCCGAATAGTGGTTGCACGGGTTCGTCGTGCAATGATTGTGTCCAAACGAATATGAGAAGTCGCGATCAGTCGACTATGGGGGTTCAGCGACCAGAGATTTCTCGTCCTGAATACCATTGTCCAGAGACGCAAGGTTCATTTTCACAGCGGAATGAGACACAACATCCTAATCGTCGACGTCCTGAGGCAGAGCAAGCGCATGTTGTTCCAGAAAGGAGAGGTTATGACCAACGTTTGCGTGATTCACCCCTAACGCAAGAGATGAGAAGAGTCCTACGTCCTCCAGAGTGGGAGGAGTGGAATCGTCGAGCAAGAGGGAGGTTTACGCCAAGAGAGGAAAATACGCCACGACGGGGGAGGCAATACTCAGATCGTGTACGGGATGACTATGTTTTTGGCCCCGGAGAGCAACCGAGAAATGCCCAGCGTCATGAAAGTGTTCATTCACGAACAAGTCGAGGTAGGTCAGCGCTGAGATTTTCATCGAGTGAGTCAGACTCAGAGGATGACCTGGGTGTACTGAGGACGCTAAAGTCCTGAAGGAATGCGATATAAGATTTCACGCGACCGAGAAGGAAGACCCGGAAGAATTTATTGAGCTTTTAGAAGACTGTAAAAATTCAAACCGGATAAGTGATCGTGAATTATTAAGAGCCTTGCCTTGTGTTTTGCGTCGGGTCGCCGGACGTTGGTTCAGAACCCGGCGAGAGGAAATACAATCCTGGAAAACTTTCAAGAAATTATTCCTCCGAGAATTTTTGGTACCTTTGGATGTCGAGGATATTTGGGACGAGCTCAAGGCTCGTACCCAGGCAAAAGGGGAGAGGATCTCGGCTTACTTGACCAGTCTGAAAATGATCACGGATCATTTCAAGCATCCCATTTCACCGGAAAGAATGCTCAGAGTCGCGTATCGTGGTTTGATCCCAGAGTATCGTCGCTATGTGTCAGCGTACGACATCAGTACTCTCCATGAATTAGAGAGTACGCTGAGGAAATACGAGAGAATCCGTGACTTAGATCGACGTTATGTCCCTCCCCCAACTAAGGATAAAATGCGAGTCCCGCTTGCGGCACCAAAGACCGCGCAACGTGGAGCCAAGGTTGATGCATTGTGGGAAGAATCAGCGTCAGAGTCCTCAGAAGAGACAAAGGTGAAAAAGTCCAAAAAGAAATCGTCGAAGAAAAGAAAGTCCAAGCTCAAGATTGACCCCGAAGAGGAGCCATCGGTGGATGCGTTCAAGCCTGTGGGATCCAAATCTGGAAATTTTCAGACGGGGATGGTGGTACCACCTGTTTTGGCATCGAAGAGACTGGCGGGGGACCAACAAGCACAGCCTAACACGTCATGGAAAAGGCCAGCAGCACCGTCTATGCCTGAGCAGCGTCCTTTTCTTGGGGTCTGCAACGCGTGTCAAGTGGTGGGGCACCGATCAAATCAGTGTCCACAGCGAGTGTGTTTTACGTGTCAGGGTCGAGGACATTTTTCGGCTCAATGTCCTGAGAGACAGGCTAAAGAGCCGAATTGTTATTGTCAAGTCTGCGGGAAACGGGGAACGGTTTTCGCGCAGTGCCCTGACTGCGGAAAAATTCGAGAGTTTCTGGGAAACTTCCAAGGGGGGGATCGACCGACAATCCCCCCCAATCAAAATAGCCGGGGCATTGGCCAATGTCCCTGAAGAGTCAGAAGAAATTTTTCTTCGAGTTCAGCCCAAGGAGTACACGTTTGAGAGGGATGAGGATCCAATCAACGAGGAGCGTCCTAGGGTGAAAAGTGGGGTCAAAGAGAGTGTACAGAGGGTGGAGAAGCCGAGTCAAATAAAAGAGGTCTCTTGTTAAGTGACAATAGCGACCGGTGAACCTTCCTCACAATTGCGAGAAAGTAAGTCGAGTGAAAATGAGTTGCATGCTGAAATTGTGAATGCGTCCAGGCCACCCCAGTCTGAGAGTTCAGACCAGGGTGAGCAAGAGTCGATCGTGGTGTCAGAGCCACCTCAACCTGAGAGTGCGGGAAGAGGTGAGGCAGAGTCGATCACGGTGTCTCGTCCGTCGCAATCTGAGAGTCAGGCAAGGGGTCAGTTGGGGTGCGTCCCGATGTCCCTCTCGGTGTCAGAGTTTCCTGCCGGTAGTGTTCCGATCGGTGCGAATTGTGAATCCGCACGAATGGAACACGGAGGGGGGGAAACTGCAACCGGTGCAGTTAAGAGTCAGAGTACTGAAGAAGCAGTCGACGGTAGTGTGTCTGAGGACCGTTTCTTCATTAAAGTCTTTGTTGGAGATTGTCCGTACTTAGCATTGTTTGACCCAGGTGCCATGGTGTCAGTGGTGGGTCCGAAATTGGCCGAGAAATATAAGGAGCCACTTATGGCAGCGGACTCGCCCATACAAAGTGCGATTGGGGGATCTACAAAAACATTGGGTAAACTGAGAATTTGGGTGACGGTGGATGGACAGTCACAATCTTTTGAGTTGAGAGCAGTGGATTCCCTGATGCACGATTTGATACTTGGTGTCGATTTTTGTCGTGAAATGGACCTGGAGGTCCAACTAGGAAAAGGACTGTGGAGAATCAGTGGACAGGAATGGCATGAATGCGCGTCCAGACTGGATCAGTGTCGTGAAGGCAGCATAACAGCCGAGTGTGCGGGGTTATGCGAGTTGTCAACGAGTCAGCGTCAGACCATCCAAGATATTGTGGATGAATTGGTTTTGCCACAGGGCCAGGAGCACGGCATGACGACGTGCACAGAGCATCATATTCGCTTGACCGATGAGACCCCGATTCGACATCGACCTCGTAGAATGTCGCCGATGATGTTGGAGTGGCTGATTCAGCAAGTCAAGAAGTTACTCGAGGCGGGGATCATCGAAAAAGCGAGGAGTGAATGGAGCACGGCGCCCGTCATAGTTAAAAAGTCTGATGGATCGCTACGTTTATGTTTTGACTTTCGAGATTTAAATAAAGTAACAATCAAGGACACTTATTTAATTCCTAGTGTAGATTCAATTCTCGATAAGTTAAGGAAAGCCCGGTTTATTTCGAAGATAGACCTTAAGTTAGCATACCATCAAGTGCCCATGGCTCAGCCCAGTAAGAAATATACTGCGTTTTCTGTCCCGGCTCTTGGAACTTTCCAGTTCAAGAGGATGCCATTCGGTCTCACGAATGCACCGATGACATTCCAGCACCTGATTGATTCTTTGTTTGGTCCTGAGTTCGAGCCTGTCGTGTTCGGATATTTGGATGACATAATAATAGTCACGAATACGTTCGAGGAACATAAAGAGTGGTTAAAGAGAGTCTTGGCAGTCCTGGCGAAGGCGGGACTGGTGGTGAATCCGGAAAAGTGTGAGTTCAGATGTTCTAGGGTGACCTACCTGGGTTATCTCCTCGACAGTGAGGGTTTGCGTCCAGACCCGGAGCGTGTCGCCCCGGTGTTGAACTATCCTGCGCCCCGTGATGTCAAACAGTTGAGAAGATTCCTGGGAATGATGGGATGGTACTCGAGATTCATTGAAAATGACAGTGAGATCAAGGTGCCATTGTTGCGTTTATTGCACAAGGACATACCGTGGGTATGGACTGATGAGCAAGAGGAATCATTTCAAGATTTGAAATCCAAATTGGCCTCGGCACCCGTATTGGCTCGTCCAGATTTTACCAAGGAATTTACTATTCATTGTGACGCAAGCGACTTTGCTGTGGGAGCCGTTCTCACACAGGAGTCAGAAGATGGTGAACACCCGATTGTGTTTATCAGTAAAACCTTGACTCCAGCCCAGAGGAATTACAGCGTCACGGAAAAAGAGTGCCTTGCACTTTTGTGGTCCATTAAGAAGTTTCGTCCTTATATCGAAGGATATAAATTCAAGGTAGTCACAGACCACAGTGCCCTGAAATGGTTAAGGAACCTTAAAGACCCGTCTGGACGGCTAGCACGTTGGGCTTTAGATATGCAGCAGTGGAGCTTTGAGATTCGTCACCGAAAAGGAATTCACCACGACGTACCCGATGCCCTGTCCAGGATGTTTGAGGACATCGAGATAGCTGCATTCGAAAATGTCCAAGACCCTTGGTACCTCAAGCGGAAAGAAGCGGTCGAGAACCACCCAGAACGTTTTCCGGGATGGTTAGTCGAAGAAGGTAGACTGTACCGGTACCGTGATTGTCCACTTGTGTCCGCATTTTCAGGCCCGAATCGAGGGTGGAAGTTGGTTGTGCCCGAGGAGTTTCGGGAAAGAGTTTTCAAGGAGGCTCATGACGGCCCGACGGCCGGTCATTTGGGGGAGGAGAAGACCTACAGTCGTGTCGCTGCGGAGTATTACTGGCAAGGTATGTGGTATGATGTCCACAAGTACGTCCAGTCTTGTGACAAGTGTCAGCGACATAAAGTGTCACAGCAGGGTCCTCGGGGTCTTATGGGTCATCGCATTGTCGAGCAGCCTTGGGTTGTCGTGGCCGCCGATTGCATGGAGTTTCCGCCTAGCAAAAGTCAGAACAAGTATCTTGTGGTGTTCCAGGATTTGTTCTCGCGGTGGATCGAGGTGAAACCGCTCAGAAATGCTGACGGAAAAGCAATCGCGCGTGCATTTGAGGAATTAGTCTTGTTCAGGTGGCAAACTCCTAAATTCCTGTTGACCGATAACGGGAAGGAATTTGACAATAAAATCCTCAAAAAGACCCTCGAAGACTATGGGGTCCGTCACTTGACCACTCCGCCTTACCACCCTCAAGCTAACCCGGTCGAGAGAACAAATCGTGTTTTGAAAACGATGATCTCGACCTTTGTAGGAGCCGATCACAGAGATTGGGACAAGCACGTCCATGAGTTTCGTCACGCGGTCAATACCGCAGTCAGGTCGTCGACGAAAGTGTCTGCTGCCTACTTAAATTTTGGTTGGGAGCCTATTCCGGTAAAGAGTTTGCGTGGTGAGGTCGAGGCCACGACTTCGGTCCAGCGGTTGGATCCGGAGTTGTGGATTGACAGAATGAAGCGTTTGGATGCCCTGCGTGATTTGGTCGCGCGATTCATAGACGTGTCTCGTGAAAAGCAAGCGGGTTATTATAACCGTAATCGTAAACAAGCGTCGTTTAACGTCGGTGATAAGGTGTGGCGGCTTACACACAAGTTGTCCAACGCGGCACAAAAGTTTTCGGGAAAACTTGCGCCGAAATACGAGGGTCCCTATGAGATTAGCGAAAAGTTGTCTGAGAACACTTATAATCTAAAGGCGGAGGGAAATCGATGGGTTCCGAAGGTGCACATTACGCACCTAAAGCGATACATTCCCCCTCGTGGCAAATAAATATATGTGCCGTATTTTGATTAATTGTTTGTTCTAGGTTAGCCGATGCCGCATCACCCATCAAAATCTGGGGAACAGCGAGTGAAGTCCGAAATTCATCGAGTCAGGCCAGCGTCCGCGGAGTCACGAGAGCGATCCGTAAGAATGCGGAAAGGAAGTATATCACGTCAGCGGGGAGCCTTTGGTCGTTCTCCGCCAGAGCGCCGAGCATCGGCCGGAATCTCACGTCCAGGAATTATCGGAGAACTCGATGAATTTCTGCCCGGGGAGTTGACGTCAAGGCAGCGAGAGGAGGCTGCGCTTCGTGGTCGTCTGAGGCGTGTGCAGGAGTGGATCGCCGCGGGCCCGGAGCTTGATGAGGAGACTATAGCCTCAGAGGAAGCTACTGATCCGGTCGAGCAGATTGTTGTCGAGTCGCCCGATCCTGTCAGGTTGCCGTTGGCTGAGAGTTTGTCCGTGCTGCCAGGTCCGGAAATCGCAGCAATCGTGGAGTCACCGAGTGTGTTGCCGGTTTGCGAGATGGAGATTGCGAATTCCACTCCCACTGTCAATGCGGGAGCCATCCCCAAAAAGCGAAACAACGAGAGTGAGGAAGAGTGGCAGAGTCGTTGTGCGGTCGTCGAGTTGGAGGAGACGGTTGGCGAAGGAGTCAGTCCTGCGGAGGCAACTTTAAAGGATTTGCGGGAAAAACTGAGAAGGGCCAAAGAACGACGGGACAAGAACCCCCTTCAGTCGTGGGATTACGTGGTACCAAGAGTGCCATCTCTACCACCAACACTGCCGCGACAATCTGAGACGTCCAAGGACCTGCCAGATGTCTGCCCTCCACCTACGCCTTTGAAACAGCCGAGCCGGCAGTTACAGATCGCGAGAGCTCCAACGTTTCCAGTGGAGGAAGTCAACGTGGTCTGCGAGGCCCCCAAATCACGACGTCAGAGGAGAGTCTTGAAAGTCAAGGAAGGAGGACGCATGTTTGGTGGTGTCGACCATATCCCTACTGATCGAAAATTGGACCCTCCCCCTGGACGTTGCCACAATTGTTGGGGGCAAGGACATGGTGCCCGAGATTGTGATGTAGCTTGGGGCAAATTTTGTAACAACTGTGGAAGAAAGGGAGTTGCTGTGCAGGATTGCCCGCGATGTGGACGCGTCTACCGAGAGCGGATGCGACGTGGAGCGGCTGGTAGGTCGGTGGAGCGACAAGTTAGCGCCGAGGCAGTGCCGGCGCTCCCCCAACCCCTTGGACAAGCGGCGGAGACGGAGCAACGTCGTGACTCGCCCAGGTTGCAGCCAGCAGTATTCCAGCCAACCACATCCCCCGCTATCGCCCCTGGCTTCTACGTCCAGCCTCGGATGTTTCACATCCGAGTGAGAACGAGCCCGACATGACTCCTGCAAGTGTCGAGCGATATGTTCCGATTGGCGAAAGCGTTGTGAACCCGCCAGCCGACAACATCTTGGACGAACTGCGCGAGCTGCATCGGCTGCTACAGGGTTTGCCGCCCGATATGGTCCAGGACGCGACTATGCAATTTATGCAGTCGCGTCGTTCCCGTCAAGGTTAGAATAATAGTTTTGGATGTCAAGGGTCTGCCTAGCAACGCGAGATTGTTATTTTATTTTAGCACAGCAGGCCAATACTGAGAGCAGAGTATTATATTCAGTTTTTCGTTTTCTTTATTATTTTTCTTGTTTCCATTAGATTTTTACCTTTTGAGTTTAATTAAAATCGGCAATATTACCAAAGAATATTGGCCTTGGGAGGGGTATTGTGACGAAGGATTCGTCAATTAAATAAAAATGTTAAGTTATATTCCCCTTTTTCCCCCCCAGTCGTAGTTAGTCAAGGCCTGAGCCTTTTAGGTCAGTGTGTGTCGTCTTGACACTGACCCATTTTTGATTAGTCACGCACCTGAGTGCGTAATTACACGAACGTTCCCGAAGGACAAGGACCGCCTAATAATTGAGGAAGACGTTGAGAGGAAGGAACTCGAGAGTAACGTCGTAGCCTTCCCACTGTCAAGTCCGTAACAGTCGAGAAGTCCAACATTTATTATTTTTATACAACGAGAGATTATAATTTATATGTTATCGGCATTGCCAAATATAGTTTAATTAGCCGATTTAATAAAGTACTTTTTCAGTGAAAGTGTGAATTATTTTCATTATTTACTACCGGCGTGCTCGTGGTATAGCTCGAGTCTGTGGTTTTTCCATTGAAACTAGTAAGTATATATTATGTCGTCTTGGGTCCAGCCTGGCACTTAGGCTTCACGTGCTGATCAACAATAATCGTTCCCCCGAAATTTGGTAAAGTTTAAGTTTGCGTAACTAGAGTTCACTAACGTGTAGAAGCCGATTAATTCCGGTTGAATTAATCATACATTGTTATACGATTTAAAAAGAAACGGTTAATAAATAGAGAAAAAATCAAAAATTCGAAAATTCAGACAAAATTTCGGAATTATGATTTTAATATAATAGAAGATTCGGTATTTCAAAATTGTCGACCAGTATTATGACGATTTTTCTGATAGATTTCCATGAAATCCATGAGACATAGCGATATAAAAAGAAACGGTTAAAAATAGAGAAAAAAACAAAAATTCGAAAATTCAGACAAAATTTTGGAATTATGATTTTAATATAATAGAAGATTCGGTATTTCGAAATTGTCAACGAAAACCGAGAAATTCGTTTAAAACGTCTAAGGATAAAAAACCAGTATTATGACGATATTTATGATAGATTTTCAAGAAATCTATGAGACAAAGCGATATAAAAAGAAACGGTTAAAAAATAGAGAAAAAAACAAAAATTAGAAAATTCAGACAAAATTTCGGAATTATGATTTTAATATAATTGTAGATTCGGTATTTCGGAATTGTCCACGAAAACCAAGAAATTCGTTTAAAACGTCTAAGGATAAAAAACCAGTATTATGACGATATTTATGATAGATTTTCAAGAAATCTATGAGACAAAGCGATATAAAAAGAAACGGTTAAAAAATAGAGAAAAAAACAAAAATTAGAAAATTCAGACAAAATTTCGGAATTATGATTTTAATATAATTGAAGATTCGGTATTTCGGAATTGTCCACGAAAACCGAAAAATTCGTTTAAAACGTATAAGGATAAAAAACCAGTATTATGTCGATTTTTCTGATAGATTTCCATGAAATCCATGAAACATAGCGATATAAAAAGAAACGGTTAAAAAATAGAGAAAAATTAAAAAATTCAGACAAATTTTCGGAATTATGATTTTAATATAATAGAAGATTCGGTATTTCGAAATTGTCCACGAAAACCGAAAAATTCGTTTAAAACGTATAAGGATAAAAAACCAGTATTATGACGATTTTTCTGATAGATTTCCATGAAATCCATTAGACATAGCGATATAAAAAGAAACGGTTAAAAAATGGAGAAAAATTAAAAAATTAAAAATTCAGACAAAATTTCGGAATTATGATTTTAATATAATAGAAGATTCGGTATTTCGGAATTGTCCACGAAAACCAAGAAATTCGTTTAAAACGTATAAGGATAAAAGACGAGTATTATGACGATTTTTCTGATAGATTTCCATGAAATCCATGAGACATAGCGATATAAAAAGAAACGGTTAAAAATAGAGAAAAAAACAAAAATTCGAAAATTCAGACAAAATTTCGGAATTATGATTTTAATATAATAGAAGATTCGGTATTTCGAAATTGTCAACGAAAACCGAGAAATTCGTTTAAAACGTCTAAGGATAAAAAACCAGAATTATGACGATATTTATGATAGATTTTCATGAAATCTATGAGACAAAGCGATATAAAAAGAAACGGTTAAAAAATAGAGAAAAAAACAAAAATTAGAAAATTCAGACAAAATTTCGGAATTATGATTTTAATATAATTGAAGATTCGGTATTTCGGAATTGTCCACGAAAACCGAGAAATTCGTTTAAAACGTATAAGGATAAAAAACCAGTATTATGACGATATTTATGATAGATTTTAAAGAAATCTATGAGACAAAGCGATATAAAAAGAAACGGTTAAAAAATAGAGAAAAAAACAAAAATTAGAAAATTCAGACAAATTTTCGGAATTATGATTTTAATATAATAGAAGATTCGGTATTTCGGAATTGTCCACGAAAATCAAGAAATTCGTTTAAAACGTTTAAGGATAAAAAACCAGTATTATGACGATTTTTCTGATAGATTTCCATGAAATCCATTAGACATAGCGATATAAAAAGAAACGGTTATAAAATAGAGAAAAAGAAAAATTAGAAAATTCAGACAAAATTTCGGAATTATGATTTTAATATAATAGAAGATTCGGTATTTCGGAATTGTCCACGAAAACCAAGAAATTCGTTTAAAACGTATAAGGATAAAAAACCAGTATTATGACGATTTTTCTGATAGATTTCCATGAAATCCATGAGACATAGCGATATAAAAAGACACGGTTAAAAAATAGAGAAAAAAATTAGAAAATTCAGACAAAATTTCGGAATTATGATTTTAATATAATAGAAGATTCGGTATTTCGAAATTGTCCACGAAAACCGAGAGATTCGTTTAAAACGTATAAGGATAAAAAACCAGTATAATGACGATATTTATGATAGATTTTAAAGAAATCTATGAGACAAAGCGATATAAAAAGAAACGGTTAAAAAATAGAGAAAAAAACAAAAATTAGAAAATTCAGACAAAATTTCGGAATTATGATTTTAATATAATAGAAGATTCGGTATTTCGAAATTGTCCACGAAAACCGAGAAATTCGTTTAAAACGTCTAAGGATAAAAAACCAGTATTATGACGATATTTATGATAGATTTTCAAGAAATCTATGAGACAAAGCGATATAAAAAGAAACGGTTAAAAAATATAGACAAAAAAACAAAAATTAGAAATATCAGACAAAATTTCGGAATTTTGATTTTAATATAATAGAAGATTCGGTATTTCGGAATTGTCCACGAAAACCGAGAAATTCGTTTAAAACGTATAAGGATAAAAAACCAGTATTATGACGATATTTATGATAGATTTTAAAGAAATCTATGAGACAAAGCGATATAAAAAGAAACGGTTAAAAAATAGAGAAAAAAACAAAAATTAGAAAATTCAGACAAATTTTCGGAATTATGATTTTAATATAATAGAAGATTCGGTATTTCGGAATTGTCCACGAAAATCAAGAAATTCGTTTAAAACGTTTAAGGATAAAAAACCAGTATTATGACGATTTTTCTGATAGATTTCCATGAAATCCATTAGACATAGCGATATAAAAAGAAACGGTTATAAAATGGAGAAAAATTAGAAAATTCAGACAAAATTTCGGAATTATGATTTTAATATAATTGAAGATTCGGTATTTCGGAATTGTCCACGAAAACCAAGAAATTCGTTTAAAACGTATAAGGATAAAAAACCAGTATTATGACGATTTTTCTGATAGATTTCCATGAAATCCATGAGACATAGCTATATATAAAGACACGGTTAAAAAATAGAGAAAAATTAGAAAATTCAGACAAAATTTCGGAATTATGATTTTAATATAATAGAAGATTCGGTATTTCGAAATTGTCCACGAAAACCGAGAGATTCGTTTAAAACGTATAAGGATAAAAAACCAGTATAATGACGATATTTATGATAGATTTTAAAGAAATCTATGAGACAAAGCGATATAAAAAGAAACGGTTAAAAAATAGAGAAAAAAACAAAAATTAGAAAATTCAGACAAAATTTCGGAATTATGATTTTAATATAATAGAAGATTCGGTATTTCGAAATTGTCTACGAAAACCGAGAAATTCGTTTAAAACGTCTAAGGATAAAAAACCAGTATTATGACGATATTTATGATAGATTTTCAAGAAATCTATGAGACAAAGCGATATAAAAAGAAACGGTTAAAAAATATAGACAAAAAAACAAAAATTAGAAATATCAGACAAAATTTCGGAATTTTGATTTTAATATAATAGAAGATTCGGTATTTCGGAATTGTCCACGAAAACCAAGAAATTCGTTTAAAACGTTTAAGGATAAAAAACCAGTATTCTGACGATTTTTCTGATAGATTTCCATGAAATCCATTAGACATAGCGATATAAAAAGAAACAATTAAAAAATGGAGAAGAATTAGAAAATTAGAAAATTCAGACAAAATTTTGGAATTATGATTTTAATATAATAGAAGATTCGGTATTTCGAAATTGTCCACGAAAACCGAGAAATTCGTTTAAAACGTATAAGGATAAAAAACCAGTATTATGACGATTTTTCTGATAGATTTCCATGAAATCCATGAGACATAGCGATATAAAAAGAAACGGTTAAAAAATAGAGAAAAAAAAAAATTCGAAAATTCAGACAAAATTTCGGAATTATGATTTTAATATAATAGAAGATTCGGTATTTCGAAATTGTCCACGAAAACCGAGAAATTCGTTTTAAACGTATAAGGATAAAAAACCAGTATTATGACGATTTTTCTTATAGATTTCCATGAAATCCATGAGACATAGCGATATAAAAAGAAGCTGTTAAAAAATAGAGAAAAAAAACAAAACTTCGAAAATTCAGACAAAATTTCGGAATTATGATTTTAATATAATGGAAGATTCGGTATTTCGAAATTGTCCACGAAAACCGAGAAATTCGTTTAAAACGTATAAGGATAAAAAACCAGTATTATGACGATTTTTCTGATAGATTTCCATGAAATCCATGAGACATAGCGATATAAAAAGAAACGGTTAAAAAATAGAGAAAAAAACAAAACTTCGAAAATTCAGACAAAATTTCGGAATTATGATTTTAATATAATAGAAGATTCGGTATTTCGAAATTGTCCACGAAAACCGAGAAATTCGTTTAAAACGTATAAGGATAAAAAACCAGTATTATGACGATTTTTCTGATAGATTTCCATGAAATCCATGAGACATAGCGATATAAAAAGAAACGGTTAAAAAATAGAGAAAAAAACAAAACTTCGAAAATTCAGACAAATTTTCGGAATTATGATTTTAATATAATAGAAGATTTGGTATTTCGAAATTGTCCACGAAAACCGAGAAATTCGTTTAAAACGTATAAGGATAAAAAACCAGTATTATGACGATTTTTCTGATAGATTTCCATGAAATCCATGAGACATAGCGATATAAAAAGAAACGGTTAAAAAATAGAGAAAAAAAAAAAATTCGAAAATTCAGACAAAATTTCGGAATTATGATTTTAATATAATAGAAGATTCGGTATTTCGAAATTGTCCACGAAAACCGAGAAATTCGTTTAAAACGTATAAGGATAAAAAACCAGTATTATGACGATTTTTCTGATAGATTTCCATGAAATCCATGAGACATAGCGATATAAAAAGAAGCTGTTAAAAAATAGAGAAAAAAAACAAAACTTCGAAAATTCAGACAAAATTTCGGAATTATGATTTTAATATAATGGAAGATTCGGTATTTCGAAATTGTCCACGAAAACCGAGAAATTCGTTTAAAACGTATAAGGATAAAAAACCAGTATTATGACGACTTTTCTGATAGATTTCCATGAAATCCATGAGACATAGCGATATAAAAAGAAACGGTTAAAAAATAGAGAAAAAAACAAAACTTCGATAATTCAGACAAATTTTTGGAATTATGATTTTAATATAATAGAAGATTTGGTATTTCGAAATTGTCCACGAAAACCGAGAAATTCGTTTAAAACGTATAAGGATAAAAAACCAGTATTTTGACGATTTTTCTGATAGATATTTATGAAATCCATAAGACATAGCGATATAAAAAAAATGTTTAAAAAAAAGACAAAAAAACAAAAATTCGAAAATTTCTACAAAATTTCGGAATTTTGATTTTAATAAAAAATTCGGTATTTCGAATTTGTCCACGAAAACCGTGAAATTTAATTAAAACGTATTAAGATAAAAAACCAGTATTATGACGATTTTTCTTATAGATTTCCATGAAATCCATGAGACATAGCGATATAAAAAGAAGCTGTTAAAAAATAGAGAAAAAAAACAAAACTTCGAAAATTAAGACAAAATTTCGTAATTATGATTTTAATATAATGGAAGATTCGGTATTTCGAAATTGTCCACGAAAACCGAGAAATTCGTTTAAAATGTATAAGGATAAAAAACCAGTATTATGACGACTTTTCTGATAGATTTCCATGAAATCCATGAGACATAGCGATATAAAAAGAAACGGTTAAAAAATAGAGAAAAAAACAAAACTTCGATAATTCAGACAAATTTTTGGAATTATGATTTTAATATAATAGAAGATTTGGTATTTCGAAATTGTCCACGAAAACCGAGAAATTCGTTTAAAACGTATAAGGATAAAAAACCAGTATTTTGACGATTTTTCTGATAGATTTCCATGAAATCCATGAGACATAGCGATATAAAAAAAATGTTTAAAAAAAAGACAAAAAAACAAAAATTCGAAAATTTCTACAAAATTTCGGAATTTTGATTTTAATAAAAAATTCGGTATTTCGAATTTGTCCACGAAAACCGTGAAATTTAATTAAAACGTATTAAGATAAAAAACCAGTATTATGACGATTTTTCAGATAGATTTCCATGAAATCTATGAGACATAGCGATATAAAAAGAAACGGTTAAAAAATAAAGAAAAATACAAAAATTCGAAAATACAGACAAAATTTCGGAATTATGATTTTAATATAATAGAAGATTCGGTATTTCGAAATTGTCCACGAAAACCGAGAAATTCGTTTAAAACGTATAAGGATAAAAAACCAGTATTATGACGATTTTTCTGATAGATTTCCATGAAATCCATGAAACATAGCGATATAAAAAGAAACGGTTAAAAAATAGAGAAAAAAAAAATTCGAAAATTCAGACCAAATTTCGGAATTATGATTTTAATATAATAGAAGATTCGGTATTTCGAAATTGTCCACGAAAACCGAGAAATTCGTTTAAAACGTATAAGGATAAAAAACCAGTATTATGACGATTTTTCTTATAGATTTCCATGAAATCCATGAGACATAGCGATATAAAAAGAAACGGTTAAAAAATAGAGAAAAAAACAAAAATTCGAAAATTCAGACAAATTTTCGGAATTATGATTTTAATATAATAGAAGATTTGGTATTTCGAAATTGTCCACGAAAACCGAGAAATTCGTTTAAAACGTATAAGGATAAAAAACCAGTATTTTGACGATTTTTCTGATAGATTTCCATGAAATCTATGAGACATAGCGATATAAAAAGAAATGTTTAAAAAAAAGACAAAAAAACAAAAATTCGAAAATTTCATACAAAATTTCGGAATTTTGATTTTAATAAAAAAGATTCGGTATTTCGAATTTGTCCACGAAAACCGAGAAATTGTAATTAAAACGTATTAAGGATAAAAAACCAGTATTATGACGATTTTTCAGATAGATTTCCATGAAATCTATGAGACATAGCGATATAAAAAGAAACGGTTAAAAAATAAAGAAAAATACAAAAATTCGAAAATACAGACAAAATTTCGGAATTATGATTTTAATATAATAGAAGATTCGGTATTTCGAATTTGTCCACGAAAACCGAGAAATTCGTTTAAAACGTATAAGGATAAAAAACCAGTATTTTGACGATTTTTCTGATAGATTTCCATGAAATCCATGAGACATAGCGATATAAAAAAAACGTTTAAAAAATAGAGACAAAAAAACAAAAATTCGAAAATTTCAACAAAATTTTGGAATTTTGATTTTAATAAAAAATTCGGTATTTCGAATTTGTCCACAAAAACCGTGAAATTTAATTAAAACGTATTAAGATAAAAAACCAGTATTATGACGATTTTTCTGATAGATTTCCATGAAATCTATGAGACATAGCGACATAAAAAGAAATGGTTAAAAAATAGAGAAAAAAACAAAAATTCGAAAATACAGACAAAATTTCGGAATTATGATTTTAATATAATAGAAGATTCGGTATTTCGAAATTGTCCACGAAAACCGAGAAATTCGTTTTAAACGTAAAAGGATAAAAAACCAGTATTATGACGATTTTTCTTATAGATTTTTATGAAATCCATGAGACATAGCGATATAAAAAGAAGCGGTTAAAAAATAGAGAAAAAAACAATAATTCGAAAATTCAGACAAAATTTCGGAATTATGATTTTAATATAATAGAAGATTCGGTATTTCGAAATTGTCCACAAAAACCGTGAAATTTAATTAAAACGTATTAAGATAAAAAACCAGTATTATGACGATTTTTCTGATAGATTTCCATGAAATCTATGAGACATAGCGACATAAAAAGAAATGGTTAAAAAATAGAGAAAAAAACAAAAATTCGAAAATACAGACAAAATTTCGGAATTATGATTTTAATATAATAGAAGATTCGGTATTTCGAAATTGTCCACGAAAACCGAGAAATTCGTTTTAAACGTAAAAGGATAAAAAACCAGTATTATGACGATTTTTCTTATAGATTTCCATGAAATCCATGAGACATAGCGATATAAAAAGAAGCGGTTAAAAAATAGAGAAAAAAACAATAATTCGAAAATTCAGACAAAATTTCGGAATTATGATTTTAATATAATAGAAGATTCGGTATTTCGAAATTGTCCATGAAAACCGAGAAATTCGTTTAAAACGTCTAAGGATAAAAAACCAGTATTATGACGATATTTATAATAGATTTTCATGAAATCTATGAGACATAAGTATATAAAAAGAAGCGGTTAAAAAATAGGAAAAAAACAAAAATTCGAAAATTCAGATAAAATTGCGGAATTTTGATTTTAATATAATAGAAGATTCGGTATTTCGAAATTGTCCACGAAAACCAAGAAATTCGTTTAAAACGTATAAGGATAAAAAACCAGTATTATGACGATTTTTCTGATAGATTTCCATGAAATCCATGAGACATAGCGATATAAAAAGAAACGGGTAAAAAATAGAGAAAAAAACAAAAATTCGAAAATTCAGACAAAATTGCGGAATTTTGATTTTAATATAATAGAAGATTCGGTATTTCGAAATTGTCCACGAAAACCGAGAAATTCGTTTAAAACGTATAAGGATAAAAAACCAGTATTTTTACGATTTTTCTGATAGACTTCTATGAAATTCATGAGACATAGCGATATAAAAAAAACGTTTAAAAAATAGAGACAAAAAAACAAAAATTCGAAAATTTCAACAAAATTTCGGAATTTTGATTTTAATAAAAAATTCGGTATTTCGAATTTGTCCACGAAAACCGTGAAATTTAATTAAAACGTATTAAGATAAAAAACCAGTATTATGACGATTTTTCTGATAGATTTCCATGAAATCTATGAGACATAGCGACATAAAAAGAAATGGTTAAAAAATAGAGAAAAAAACAAAAATTCGAAAATACAGACAAAATTTCGGAATTATGATTTTAATATAATAGAAGATTCGGTATTTCGAAATTGTCCACGAAAACCGAGAAATTCGTTTAAAACGTATAAGGATAAAAAACCAGTATTATGACGATTTTTCTGATACATTTCCATGAAATCCATGAGAAATAGCGATATAAAAAGAAACGGTTAAAAAATAGAGAAAAAAACAAAACTTCGATAATTCAGACAAATTTTCGGAATTATGATTTTAATATAATAGAAGATTTGGTATTTCGAAATTGTCCACGAAAACCGAGAAATTCGTTTAAAACGTATAAGGATAAAAAACCAGTATTTTGACGATTTTTCTGATAGATTTCCATGAAATCCATGAGACATAGCGATATAAAAAAAACGTTTAAAAAATAGCGACAAAAAAACAAAAATTCGAAAATTTCAACAAAATTTTGGAATTTTGATTTTAATAAAAAATTCGGTATTTCGAATTTGTCCACAAAAACCGTGAAATTTAATTAAAACGTATTAAGATAAAAAACCAGTATTATGACGATTTTTCTGATAGATTTCCATGAAATCTATGAGACATAGCGACATAAAAAGAAATGGTTAAAAAATAGAGAAAAAAACAAAAATTCGAAAATACAGACAAAATTTCGGAATTATGATTTTAATATAATAGAAGATTCGGTATTTCGAAATTGTCCACGAAAACCGAGAAATTCGTTTTAAACGTAAAAGGATAAAAAACCAGTATTATGACGATTTTTCTTATAGATTTCCATGAAATCCATGAGACATAGCCATATAAAAAGAAGCTGTTAAAAAATAGAGAAAAAAAACAAAACTTCGATAATTCAGACAAATTTTCGGAATTATGATTTTAATATAATAGAAGATTTGGAATTTCGAAATTGTCCACGACAACTGAGAAATTCGTTTAAAACGTATAAGGATAAAAAACCAGTATTTTGACGATTTTTCTAAAAGATTTCCATGAAATCCATGAGACATAGCGATATAAAAAAAACGTTTAAAAAATAGAGACAAAAAAACAAAAATTCGAAAATTTCTACAAAATTTCGGAATTTTGATTTTAATAAAAAAATTCGGTGTTTCGAATTTGTCCACGAAAACCGTGAAATTTAATCAAAACGTATTAAGATAAAAAACCAGTATTATGACGATTTTTCTGATAGATTTCCATGAAATCTATGAGACATAGCGATATAAAAAGAAAATGTTAAAAAATAGAGAAAAAAACAAAAATTCGAAAATTCAGACAAAATTTCGGAATTTTGATTTTAATATAATAGAAGATTCGGTATTTCGAAATTGTCCACGAAAACCGAGAAATTCGTTTAAAACGTATAAGGATAAAAAACCAGTATTTTGACGATTTTTCTAAAAGATTTCCATGAAATCCATGAGACATAGCGATATAAAAAAAACGTTTAAAAAATAGAGACAAAAAAACAAAAATTCGAAAATTTCTACAAAATTTCGGAATTTTGATTTTAATAAAAAATTCGGTGTTTCGAATTTGTCCACGAAAACCGTGAAATTTAATCAAAACGTATTAAGATAAAAAACCAGTATTATGACGATTTTTCTGATCGATTTCCATGAAATCTATGAGACATAGCGATATAAAAAGAAAATGTTAAAAAATAGAGAAAAAAACAAAAATTCGAAAATTCAGACAAAATTTCGGAATTTTGATTTTAATATAATAGAAGATTCGGTATTTCGAAATTGTCCACGAAAACCGAGAAATTCGTTTAAAACGTATAAGGATAAAAAACCAGTATTATGACGATTTTTCTGATAGATTTCCATGAAATCCATGAGACATAGCGATATAAAAAGAAACGGTTAAAAAATAGAGAAAAAAAAAAAATTCGAAAATTTAGACAAAATTTCGGAATTATGATTTTAATATAATAGAAGATTCGGTATTTCGAAATTGTCCACGAAAACCGAGAAATTCGTTTAAAACGTATAAGGATAAAAAACCAGTATTATGACGATTTTTCTGATAGATTTCCATAAAATCCATGAGACATAGCGATATAAAAAGAAGCGGTTAAAAAATAGAGAAAAAAACAATAATTCGAAAATTCAGACAAAATTTCGGAATTATGATTTTAATATAATAGAAGATTCGGTATTTCGAAATTGTCCATGAAAACCGAGAAATTCGTTTAAAACGTCTAAGGATAAAAAACCAGTATTATGACGATATTTATGATAGATTTTCATGAAATCTATGAGACATAGGTATATAAAAAGAAGCGGTTAAAAAATAGGAAAAAAAACAAAAATTCGAAAATTCAGACAAAATTGCGGAATTTTGATTTTAATATAATAGAAGATTCGGTATTTCGAAATTGTCCACGAAAACCGAGAAATTCGTTTAAAACGTATAAGGATAAAAAACCAGTATTATGACGATTTTTCTGATAGATTTCCATGAAATCCATGAGACATAGCGATATAAAAAGAAACGGTTAAAAAATAGAGAAAAAAAAAAAATTCGAAAATTCAGACAAAATTGCGGAATTATGATTTTAATATAATAGAAGATTCGGTATTTCGAAATTGTCCACGAAAACCGAGAAATTCGTTTAAAACGTATAAGGATTAAAAACCAGTATTTTTACGATTTTTCTGATAGATTTCCATGAAATCCATGAGACATAGCGATATAAAAAAAACGTTTAAAAAATAGAGACAAAAAAACAAAAATTCGAAAATTTCTACAAAATTTCGGAATTTTGATTTTAATAAAAAATTCGGTATTTCGAAATTGTCCACGAAAACCGAGAAATTCGTTTAAAACGTATAAGATAAAACACCAGTATTATGACGATTTTTCTGATAGATTTCCATGAAATCTATGAGACATAGCGATATAAAAAGAAATGGTTAAAAAATAGAGAAAAAAACAAAAATTCGAAAATACAGACAAAATTTCGGAATTATGATTTTAATATAATAGAAGATTCGGTATTTCGAAATTGTCCACGAAAACCGAGAAATTCGTTTAAAACGTATAAGGATAAAAAACCAGTATTATGACGATTTTTCTGATAGATTTCCATGAAATCCATGAGAAATAGCGATATAAAAAGAAACGGTTAAAAAATAGAGAAAAAAACAAAACTTCGATAATTCAGACAAATTTTCGGAATTATGATTTTAATATAATAGAAGATTTGGTATTTCGAAATTGTCCACGAAAACCGAGAAATTCGTTTAAAACGTATAAGGATAAAAAACCAGTATTATGACGATTTTTCTGATAGATTTCCATGAAATCCATGAAACATAGCGATATAAAAAGAAACGGTTAAAAAATAGAGAAAAAAAAAAATTCGAAAATTCAGACAAAATTTCGGAATTATGATTTTAATATAATAGAAGATTCGGTATTTCGAAATTGTCCACGAAAACCGAGAAATTCGTTTTAAACGTATAAGGATAAAAAACCAGTATTATGACGATTTTTCTTATAGATTTCCATGAAATCCATGAGACATAGCGATATAAAAAGAAACGGTTAAAAAATAGAGAAAAAAAAAATTCGAAAATTCAGACCAAATTTCGGAATTATGATTTTAATATAATAGAAGATTCGGTATTTCGAAATTGTCCACGAAAACCGAGAAATTCGTTTAAAATGTATAAGGATAAAAAACCAGTATTATGACGACTTTTCTGATAGATTTCCATGAAATCCATGAGACATAGCGATATAAAAAGAAACGGTTAAAAAATAGAGAAAAAAACAAAACTTCGATAATTCAGACAAATTTTTGGAATTATGATTTTAATATAATAGAAGATTTGGTATTTCGAAATTGTCCACGAAAACCGAGAAATTCGTTTAAAACGTATAAGGATAAAAAACCAGTATTTTGACGATTTTTCTGATAGATTTCCATGAAATCCATGAGACATAGCCATATAAAAAAAATGTTTAAAAAATAGAGAAAAAAAAAATTCGAAAATTCAGACCAAATTTCGGAATTATGATTTTAATATAATAGAAGATTCGGTATTTCGAAATTGTCCACGAAAACCGAGAAATTCGTTTAAAATGTATAAGGATAAAAAACCAGTATTATGACGACTTTTCTGATAGATTTCCATGAAATCCATGAGACATAGCGATATAAAAAGAAACGGTTAAAAAATAGAGAAAAAAACAAAACTTCAATAATTCAGACAAATTTTTGGAATTATGATTTTAATATAATAGAAGATTTGGTATTTCGAAATTGTCCACGAAAACCGAGAAATTCGTTTAAAACGTATAAGGATAAAAAACCAG
Organism: Leptopilina boulardi; assembly: GCF_019393585.1. Classification (NCBI taxonomy): domain Eukaryota; kingdom Metazoa; phylum Arthropoda; class Insecta; order Hymenoptera; family Figitidae; genus Leptopilina; species Leptopilina boulardi. The sequence goes on along the minus strand of NW_026137705.1, from coordinate 36,232 downwards.
TATTTTGACGATTTTTCTGATAGATTTCCATGAAATCCATGAGACATAGCGAAATAAAAAAAATGTTTAAAAAAAAGACAAAAAAACAAAAATTCGAAAATTTCTACAAAATTTCGGAATTTTGATTTTAATAAAAAATTCGGTATTTCGAATTTGTCCACGAAAACCGAGAAATTCGTAATTAAAACGTATTAAGATAAAAAACCAGTATTATGACGATTTTTCAGATAGATTTCCATGAAATCTATGAGACATAGCGATATAAAAAGAAACGGTTAAAAAATAAAGAAAAAAACAAAAATTCGAAAATACAGACAAAATTTCGGAATTATGATTTTAATATAATAGAAGATTCGGTATTTCGAAATTGTCCACGAAAACCGAGAAATTCGTTTAAAACGTATAAGGATAAAAAACCAGTATTATGACGATTTTTCTGATAGATTTCCATGAAATCCATGAGACATAGCGATATAAAAAGAAACGGTTAAAAAATAGAGAAAAAAAAAAATTCGAAAATTCAGACAAAATTTCGGAATTATGATTTTAATATAATAGAAGATTCGGTATTTCGAAATTGTCCACGAAAACCGAGAAATTCGTTTAAAACGTATAAGGATAAAAAACCAGTATTATGACGATTTTTCTTATAGATTTCCATGAAATCCATGAGACATAGCGATATAAAAAGAAGCTGTTAAAAAATAGAGAAAAAAAACAAAACTTCGAAAATTCAGACAAAATTTCGGAATTATGATTTTAATATAATAGAAGATTCGGTATTTCGAAATTGTCCACGAAAACCGAGAAATTCGTTTAAAACGTATAAGGATAAAAAACCAGTATTATGACGATTTTTCTGATAGATTTCCATGAAATCCATGAGACATAGCGATATAAAAAGAAACGGTTAAAAAATAGAGAAAAAAACAAAACTTCGAAAATTCAGACAAAATTTCGGAATTATGATTTTAATATAATAGAAGATTTGGTATTTCGAAATTGTCCACGAAAACCGAGAAATTCGTTTAAAACGTATAAGGATAAAAAACCAGTATTATGACGATTTTTCTGATAGATTTCCATGAAATCCATGAGACATAGCGATATAAAAAGAAACGTTTAAAAAAAAGACAAAAAAACAAAAATTCGAAAATTTCTACAAAATTTCGGAATTATGATTTTAATATAATAGAAGATTTGGTATTTCGAAATTGTCCACGAAAACCGTGAAATTTAATTAAAACGTATTAAGATAAAAAACCAGTATTATGACGATTTTTCTGATAGATTTCCATGAAATCTATGAGACATAGCGATATAAAAAGAAACGGTTAAAAAATAAAGAAAAAAACAAAAATTCGAAAATACAGACAAAATTTCGGAATTATGATTTTAATATAATTGAAGATTCGGTATTTCGAAATTGTCCACGAAAACCGAAAAATTCGTTTAAAACGTATAAGGATAAAAAACCAGTATTTTGACGATTTTTCTGATAGATTTCCATGAAATCCATGAGACATAGCGATATAAAAAAAACGTTTAAAAAATAGAGACAAAAAAACAAAAATTCGAAAATTTCTACAAAATTTCGGAATTTTGATTTTAATAAAAAATTCGGTATTTCGAAATTGTCCACGAAAACCGAGAAATTTAATTAAAACGTATTAAGATAAAAAACCAGTATTATGACGATTTTTCTGATAGATTTCCATGAAATCTATGAGACATAGCGATATAAAAAGAAATGGTTAAAAAATAGAGAAAAAAACAAAAATTCGAAAATACAGACAAAATTTCGGAATTATGATTTTAATATAATAGAAGATTCGGTATTTCGAAATTGTCCACGAAAACCGAGAAATTCGTTTTAAACGTAAAAGGATAAAAAACCAGTATTATGACGATTTTTCTTATAGATTTTCATGAAATCCATGAGACATAGCGATATAAAAAGAAACGTTTAAAAAATAGAGACAAAAAAACAAAAATTCGAAAATTTCAGACAAAATTTCGGAATTTTGATTTTAATAAAAGAAGATTCGGTATTTCGAAATTGTCCACGAAAACCGAGAAATTGTAATTAAAACGTATAAGATAAAAAACCAGTATTATGACGATTTTTCTGATAGATTTCCATGAAATCTATGAGACATAGCGACATAAAAAGAAATGGTTAAAAAATAGAGAAAAAAACAAAAATTCGAAAATACAGACAAAATTTCGGAATTATGATTTGAATATAATAGAAGATTCGGTATTTCGAAATTGTCCACGAAAACCGAGAAATTCGTTTAAAACGTATAAGGATAAAAAACCAGTATTATGACGATTTTTCTTATAGATTTCCATGAAATCCATGAGAAATAGCGATATAAAAAGAAACGGTTAAAAAATAGAGAAAAAAACAAAAATTCGAAAATTTCTACAAAATTTCGGAATTATGATTTTAATATAATAGAAGATTTGGTATTTCGAAATTGTCCACGAAAACCGAGAAATTCGTTTAAAACGTATAAGGATAAAAAACCAGTATTTTGACGATTTTTCTGATAGATTTCCATGAAATCCATGAGACATAGCGATATAAAAAAAACGTTTAAAAAATAGCGACAAAAAAACAAAAATTCGAAAATTTCAGACAAAATTTTGGAATTATGATTTTAATATAAAAAGATTCGGTATTTCGAATTTGTCCACAAAAACCGTGAAATTTAATTAAAACGTATTAAGATAAAAAACCAGTATTATGACGATTTTTCTGATAGATTTCCATGAAATCTATGAGACATAGCGACATAAAAAGAAATGGTTAAAAAATAGAGAAAAAAACAAAAATTCGAAAATACAGACAAAATTTCGGAATTATGATTTTAATATAATAGAAGATTCGGTATTTCGAAATTGTCCACGAAAACCGAGAAATTCGTTTTAAACGTAAAAGGATAAAAAACCAGTATTATGACGATTTTTCTTATAGATTTCCATGAAATCCATGAGACATAGCGATATAAAAAGAAGCTGTTAAAAAATAGAGAAAAAAAACAAAACTTCGATAATTCAGACAAATTTTCGGAATTATGATTTTAATATAATAGAAGATTTGGAATTTCGAAATTGTCCACGACAACTGAGAAATTCGTTTAAAACGTATAAGGATAAAAAACCAGTATTTTGACGATTTTTCTAAAAGATTTCCATGAAATCCATGAGACATAGCGATATAAAAAAAACGTTTAAAAAATAGAGACAAAAAAACAAAAATTCGAAAATTTCTACAAAATTTCGGAATTTTGATTTTAATAAAAAATTCGGTGTTTCGAATTTGTCCACGAAAACCGTGAAATTTAATCAAAACGTATTAAGATAAAAAACCAGTATTATGACGATTTTTCTGATAGATTTCCATGAAATCTATGAGACATAGCGATATAAAAAGAAAAGGTTAAAAAATAGAGAAAAAAACAAAAATTCGAAAATACAGACAAAATTTCGGAATTATGATTTTAATATAATAGAAGATTCGGTATTTCGAAATTGTCCACGAAAACCGAGAAATTCGTTTTAAACGTATAAGGATAAAAAACCAGTATTATGACGATTTTTCTGATAGATTTCCATGAAATCCATGAGACATAGCGATATAAAAAGAAACGGTTAAAAAATAGAGAAAAAAACAAAAATTCGAAAATTCAGACAAAATTTCGGAATTATGATTTTAATATAATAGAAGATTCGGTATTTCGAAATTGTCCACGAAAACCGAGAAATTCGTTTAAAACGTATAAGGATAAAAAACCAGTATTATGACGATTTTTCTGATAGATTTCCATGAAATCCATGAGACATAGCGATATAAAAAGAAACGGTTAAAAAATAGAGAAAAAAAAAAAATTCGAAAATTCAGACAAAATTTCGGAATTATGATTTTAATATAATAGAAGATTCGGTATTTCGAAATTGTCCACGAAAACCGAGAAATTCGTTTAAAACGTATAAGGATAAAAAACCAGTATTATGACGATTTTTCTGATAGATTTCCATGAAATCCATGAGACATAGCGATATAAAAATAAATGGTTAAAAAAGAGCGAAAAAAAAAAATTCGAAAATTCAGACAAAATTTCGGAATTATGATTTTAATATAATAGAAGATTCAGTATTTCCAAATTGTCCACGAAAACCGAGAAATTCGTTTAAAATGTATAAGGATAAAAAACCAGTATTATGACGACTTTTCTGATAGATTTCCATGAAATCCATGAGACATAGCGATATAAAAAGAAACGGTTAAAAAATAGAGAAAAAAACAAAAATTCGAAAATTCAGACAAAATTTCGGAATTATGATTTTAATATAATAGAAGATTCGGTATTTCGAAATTGTCCACGAAAACCGAGAAATTCGTTTAAAACGTCTAAGGATAAAAAACCAGTATTATGACGATATTTATGATAGATTTTCATGAAATCTATGAGACATAAGTATATAAAAAGAAGCGGTTAAAAAATAGGAAAAAAACAAAAATTCGAAAATTCAGATAAAATTGCGGAATTTTGATTTTAATATAATAGAAGATTCGGTATTTCGAATTTGTCCACGAAAACCGTGAAATTTAATTAAAACGTATTAAGATAAAAAACCAGTATTATGACGATTTTTCTGATAGATTTCCATGAAATCTACGAGACATAGCGACATAAAAAGAAACGGTTAAAAAATAGAGAAAAAAACAAAAATTCGAAAATACAGACAAAATTTCGGAATTATGATTTTAATATAATAGAAGATTCGGTATTTCGAAATTGTCCACGAAAACCGAGAAATTCGTTTAAAACGTATAAGGATAAAAAACCAGTATTATGACGATTTTTCTTATAGATTTCCATGAAATCCATGAGACATAGCGATATAAAAAGAAGCTGTTAAAAAATAGAGAAAAAAAACAAAACTTCGAAAATTCAGACAAAATTTCGGAATTATGATTTTAATATAATAGAAGATTCGGTATTTCGAAATTGTCCACGAAAACCGAGAAATTCGTTTAAAACGTATAAGGATAAAAAACCAGTATTATGACGATTTTTCTTATAGATTTCCATGAAATCCATGAGACATAGCGATATAAAAAAAACGTTTAAAAAATAGAGACAAAAAAACAAAAATTCGAAAATTTCTACAAAATTTCGGAATTTTGATTTTAATAAAAAATTCGGTATTTCGAAATTGTCCACGAAAACCGAGAAATTCGTTTAAAACGTATAAGGATAAAACACCAGTATTATGACGATTTTTCTGATAGATTTCCATGAAATCTATGAGACATAGCGATATAAAAAGAAACGGTTAAAAAATAGAGAAAAAAACAAAAATTCGAAAATACAGACAAAATTTCGGAATTATGATTTTAATATAATAGAAGATTCGGTATTTCGAAATTGTCCACGAAAACCGAGAAATTCGTTTAAAACGTATAAGGATAAAAAACCAGTATTATGACGATTTTTCTTATAGATTTCCATGAAATCCATGAGACATAGCGATATAAAAAGAAGCTGTTAAAAAATAGAGAAAAAAACAAAACTTCGAAAATTCAGACAAAATTTCGGAATTATGATTTTAATATAATGGAAGATACGGTATTTCGAAATTGTCCACGAAAACCGAGAAATTCGTTTAAAACGTATAAGGATAAAAAACCAGTATTATGACGATTTTTCTGATAGATTTCCATGAAATCCATGAGACATAGCGATATAAAAAGAAGCGGTTAAAAAATAGAGAAAAAAACAATAATTCGAAAATTCAGACAAAATTTCGGAATTATGATTTTAATATAATAGAAGATTCGGTATTTCGAAATTGTCCACGAAAACCGAGAAATTCGTTTAAAACGTCTAAGGATAAAAAACCAGTATTATGACGATATTTATGATAGATTTTCATGAAATCTATGAGACATAGCGATATAAAAAGAAACGGTTAAAAAATAGAGAAAAAAAACAAAAATTCGAAAATTCAGACAAAATTTCGGAATTATGATTTTAATATAATAGAAGATTCGGTATTTCGAAATTGTCCACGAAAACCGAGAAATTCGTTTAAAACGTATAAGGATAAAAAACCAGTATTATGACGATTTTTCTGATAGATTTCCATGAAATCCATGAGACATAGCGATATAAAAAGAAACGGTTAAAAAATAGAGAAAAAAAAAAAATTCGAAAATTCAGACAAAATTTCGGAATTATGATTTTAATATAATAGAAGATTCGGTATTTCGAAATTGTCCACGAGTAGATATGTAAGGGGGCTTCTGGATAAAGCGTTGACTTTAGCTATATCCAGAAGCCCCCTTACATATTTTTGATTGCGCAATTCTATTTTTGCAATAAAGAATGTTGAATTGAACACCCAAGGAATGTTTATGCAAATAAGACCTGAAAATGAATCCTTTAAACAGATAAGATAGAAACTTTAGATAATTTTTGCAAGTTGAAACTTTTTAACAGTTTCGTTTATAACAATTGGAATTTAAAAATTGTTATTTAAGCTTTGTTTATCAAGGGATATTATTGTCACATGGAATTTTTATTAGAAATCTGGTGCGTATAAAAGGAAAGTCAAGTTCAGCATTGTTTATTAGTTTCTTACATAGCTTCAACTTGACAACCTCGAATGAGTAACTGTGAAGTGAAACAAAATTTTGAATTTTAACGGAACTTAAATAAACGAATTCAAGAGTCTCGAGATTTTAAAGATTTATTAGAAATATTTGAAAAATTAAGTCTTAACGAAAGTTTGTTTTCATATTCTGAAAAAAAATTACAGAGATTTAACTGACAAATTTGAAAAATTGAATATTTAATAAAAACATGAATATCCAAAAATTAAATGAAGCAGGTCATGGTAACGTTTATCTTGCAAAGAAAAAATTAAGTGAATTGGAAGTGAATGAAACGTACATTATTTCGGATTTACATCTCGTAAAAACCAGATTTGGTTATCGAATTGTAGTGGACATTGGTAAAGAATTTTCAGTGTTTTTACCCAAGAGAATTTTCGATGTCATTAATGAGGATGAAAATCTATTAGCTCATTTAAAAGAATTGTCTGCAAACAAAAAATTGGGCCTTAAATATCTTGGAGGAGTTTATAATCATATTGAATTTCTGGAATTGTAAAAAAACAACAATGTCTTATATGCCGAGAAATCAACTGATTCTTTCAAGTACATTTAATTTAAATTCATCATTTACTAAACAAGTTACGATAGGAGTACAAATTGTCAATAAAGGGGAATTAAATAGTGTTTTAAAATTTAATTCGAGCCATCCAAGAAGCAGTGTATTTTTCAATCTGAAGGAGTGGACAATTTTTAAAAGTCATATGAAAACGATTACATCATATTTTAATGGAAATGAAACCTCGACGGATATTATTAAGTTTGGAAATTTTCAAATTCGTTTTGGAATTTTTTTGAAGGAAAATACAGTTGCCCTGGAAGATAGAAGAAATGAAAAATCATGTTATCCATTTATTATGAAAGAACCATCTTTTAAAATTTTGGAAGATCTTATTTCGTGTGTTGATCAGCGATTTGAAGATTTATCGTCCATACGTTTGAAGAAAATGTGTAATTTAATTGTGAAATTTATTACAGAAGTTTTGTGGCGTAAAAATGTTTTCAGTGAAAAAGAAATTGAAAATTTTATTCAAAAAAATTATAAAAAGTTAATCATAAAAATGGAAAGAAAATATGATTTTACATGTTTAGAATTTAAGACATTATTTATTGACATTATTACTTTTGATTTAAAAAATTTATGCAAAATATTGTGTGAAATGATTCCTAAGATTAATAGAATTGGATCTACATTAATGTGAACACATTGTACATAGAAATAAATATGCTTTTATTATAAATAAAAATTATTACATGTCAGATTCATTTACCCAACTGTTATGTGTACTATCAAAACCTAACCATTTTACAAATAATTGAGAACCTCTCCTTTTAAGTATTTTTTCAACTAAATAAATATCAGAATATTTAACATTAGAAAGTTCTTGCTCGTAAAAACATCCACTGATTGGATTTTCTTGATAATCTTTTAAAAGATATGTTACTGGATTCGTATTCTTTACATGGCTAACAGTGAATATTTCTGTTGTCCAATTTGGAGTATAACCTTTTTCAAAAATGTGTTTAAATTTACTTATACGAACTTTATCTCCAACTTGAAATTTCCTTAATTGTCTATTAATTGTAACATTTTTCTTAAAAATATTTAACAATAAATGTCTTTCATTTTGATTATTTACATCTTTTGGTTTCATTTTAATAGTACGATGTTTAGTATTATTATATAAAGATATTAAATCACTTAAAATGTCAATCCACTTATAACTACCACGCAAAGTAAATTTCATCCACATTTTAGTTTTCAAAGTACGATTAAATCGCTCACAAATTGATGCCTTTAAATTACTAAAAGTAGAATACAGATTAATATTATAACGTATCATTAAATTCTGAAAATAAGAATTATAAAATTCTTTTCCTTTATCCACTTGTAAGTTTTTTGGTACGCGTCCTTTGATTAGAACCGATTCCATAGCTTTGGCTACAACTTCGCCTTTTTTAGTCATTACAGGAACAGCCCATGCAAACTTGGAAAATACATCGATGATTGTTAACATGTATTTGTAACCTTTATTTTCTCGCGCATAAGGTTGCATTTCAACGAGATCAGCTTGCCAAGTTTCATCAATGCCTCGAATGTCAACCTTTCTTCGTTTATAGTTCCTTCTAGCTGGTTTATGCAACTCTTTCACCAATTGTAGTTTTTCAGCAGACATTGTTAATCTTACTACTCTCGATTAGCTTCAAGTGCGCTCAGTCTGCTGTCCAATCGAGAAATAATCTCCTTGATGGAAAATATGTCCATATTTTTTTCAAAATTCATTTTTAGATTTTCAAACAAATTTTGCATAGAATTTTCTAATGTTGTAATTTTTACATTATTGTCAAGTATGTTGTTTTCCAATAATCCTGTTACTTTATAGATGTCGTTTGATTCAGTTTTTACAATTTTCTTAACAAGTTTCAAGTTGACTGCATCGTTTTCATTATTAGCATCAGCAACATTACATAGTTTTTTATTTTCCACATTAAAATTTCCTTCATATGTAAACTTAAAACCAAGTCCTGGAGGCCCACGATTTGGAGTTTCTGTACTCTTAAACTGACGACCGAATATGTCGATACTCATCTTGTAAATGAGGTTGACTTACATAAAACTGAGTTAATAAATAATTCTCGCTTCACGTAATTCCTCAATTATAGATATAATTTCATTATTATGACTAGGATTTCCTGCAGTTTGAGAAGATAAAAGTAATCGCAAGCGGTCTACCAATTCATTTGGATCATCCCAATAAATTAAGTCAATATTTGCATTTTCTTTATCAATCATATACTGTGGTATTAATCCTCCACCAAGTCTCTTTTTTCAGATTTTGGAGATGATAATTTTTTTGCAATAAAATTTTGAAATTTAAAACTTTTATTTTCCCGAATATTTTCTTCAGATTTATAATATTTTTTGTGCGCATTAGTTGAAATGACAATATTTACATAATTTGCTTGATCATATAAACTAATAAAATTTTCTTCTGGTATTTTTTTAAATAAAAGTTCAAGTAAACCCCTCGTTGCTGGATAAATTGCCTTGTTTATTATGATATTATTTTCTTGAAAACTTATAGGTGAATCACCAATCATTAACCTTCCTTTAGCTAATTTTCGAACACCATATATAATATCTAAGTCTTTTTTCTTTTTGTCCAATAAATGCAAATAATCACTTATAATTGTTTCCTCCACACTATCTGCTGAATTTATAGTTTTTGAACTATGTATACTGTTATCTAAAGATGCAGTTTTAAATGACATGTCATTATCATCAATGTCATTTTGACTTATGTCAAAAATGTCTATTTCTTTCAATTCTTCTTTCAATCCTTGTTCATTTTGTATTTCTTCTTTGTTTTGGTGAATATTATTTTTAACTACTTCAAATTCGTCAGCTAATTTTTGAATTGGAGTCACTATTGGTTTAAATGTATTATTTAGTGATTGTTCAATTTCTTCTTTACCTAATTTAATCAATTTATGTTTGCGTCGAATCGCATCACTTGCTTTAGCGATTTCACTCAAAATATGTTTTTGCTTTCGCAAATTTTCTACATGTGAAGGAGTCATGTTGCTTCTTCAAAGAATGCAAAGATACTGTCTTTTTATTATATTAGTCCTCTAATTTTATGAAACAATCAAAACACTTTCTATATCTACCCTGATTAATTTCACTATCTTTATCAATAACCAAAAAATCATGCTTATTTTTCCAACAAGAAATACACATGTCTCTAAATTTTGTAAATGACATATCTGTATTAACATGATCATCATATATATGTTTGAGGTTCATTTCATCTTGTCTAAATAAAATTAATAAATTTACATTGTCTCGTATCAAATGTTTTGGAATTCGAGCATATGTCTGGCATAAGTAGAAACAATCAACCGTCTTGTGCCGACCCATTGAAAAGAATGCTTTAATGTTATAAATATTGAGTTAGGTCGTGCTTCACTAGGCGCCACAACATTTGCATGCTCATTATATGGAAAATATTCTACACCTTTTATTGGCTGTAAAACATTTTCTAAAAATTTATATTTTGGTTGATTTAAAGATTTTGAAAAAACATAAACATTTTTAAATCTTAATCCATTTGGATGTATTAAAAGTGCAAGTAAAGCATTTGTTTTTCCACAATTGGATGGCCCACAAAATATTGCTCGAACACTATTTGGCAATAAATTACCATGTCGCTGTTTTTTTTCACTTTTTTCTACTACTGTATCAAAATTTATGACAGGTAGTTTTACATGTTGTGTTTCAAACTCCATCTTTTTACAAACTAAAACAAATTCTATAAATACTTTGTTTATATAGGAAAATATGTTAGTTTACTTCCAATTCTTATAAGAATATGATTGTGCACACAGATAAAAAACGAGCCAGTTGCAAAAGAACTTTGAAAGGGATAAGACGTGGTAAAGGATTTCTTAATAAAGTTATAAACAATTTACCAGTTGAATTACACATTCCTGGGTATCAGTATTGTGGTCCAGGAACAAACTTAGAAAAACGTCTAGCCCGTGGTGACCAAGGAATCAATCCTTTGGACACAGCGTGTAAAGAACACGATATTAGTTATTCTAAAAATAGTGAAAATATTGAAGCTCGAAACGCTGCTGATAAAGTACTTGCAGAAAAGCTTGGAATCGCGTTTTTGCAACAGATTCTGGAATTGGTGAAAAACTTGCAGCTTACGCAATAACAAATACAATGAAAGTGAAATCTAAATTAGGCATGGGTTTAAAAGAAAAAAAGAAAAGTATAAGACCATTAACTACATTAAGAAATATTGTATCAGCAGCTAAAAAAACCATGAAATCAAATGATAATAATGTGAATGCTGTTATTAAATCGGCTTTGCTTGGAGCACGCGTAGCTGTAAAAAGAGCTGGTGGAAAAGGAAAAGTAAAACAGCCACGTATTTTACCAGTTACACCTAAAGTAGGAGGTGTTTTACCTTTGCTTATTCCCATTTTTGCGGGTTTAAGTGCGACAGGTGCACTTGCAGGAGGAGTTGCTGGTGTTGCAAAAGCTGTGAATGATGCAAATGCTGCAAAACAACAACTTGAAGAAAAAAAACGTCATAATGAAGCAATGGAAGCTATTACATTAGGTAAAGGACTTTATTTAAAACCTCACAAGGAAGGATTAGGGCTTCATTTAAAACGAAACAAGAAGGGACGAGGACTAAAGAAAAAAAAGCCCAAAAAAAAGCTCAGAAAGATCTAAAGTGAAGCTACCACATCGTGCATTAACCAATGTTGATTTACTTAAATTAACAAAACGATTAAAAATTCTGAATTTTCGAGGAGTTTTTATGCGTAATGAACTGCCATTAACTGGTCCTAAAAAATGTGAATCAGGAATAATAAATTTGGATGACAAGAATGGTCCTGGAACTCATTGGTGTGCTTATAAAAAAACTGAAAATAACGTTATTTATTTTGACAGTTTTGGTAATCTTCGTCCACCTTTAGATTTAAGACAATATTTTGGTGTTGATTACATAATGTATAATTATAAAAAATATCAAAACTATGACACATTTATCTGTGGACATTTATGTCTTAAATTTTTATCTAATCAATTAAATACTCGGGACATGTTTTTACTCCATATAAAAACGTAGAAATTTATTTTATATGGTCAGTTATTAATGTAAATTGATCATGAACGAATCAATTATAGTAACTTTGACAGGAAACTCTTCTGTATTGGAATCACAATTTTTTCCACCGATTGAATTGTCGCCTATTAAAAATTATGTTCTTGGTCTGGTTGAATTTTTAACTTATAATTCAATTCCTAATATTGATATTGGTAAAAATAAATTTTACGCAGGTGGAATTGAAGTTACTATACCAACAGGAAGTTATGAAATAAGTAATATTGATAAAACTTTGAGTTTTATGCTAAAAGATAAAGGCATTAATTTCAAAATTAAACCTAACAATAATACCTTAAAAAGTATAATTTACTGTGACAAAGAAATTAATTTCATACCTAACGACTCTATTGGCAGCTTGTTGGGATTTTCTTCACGAAAATTAAATGCTCAAGAATACCATGAATCTGATCAACCAGTATCAATAATTAAAATTAATTCCTTGCGAGTGGAGTGCAGCATAACTACAGGGGCATACATTAATGGTGAAAAAGTACATACAATTCACCAATTTTTTCCTGTTGTTCCACCAGGATATAAAATAGTAGAAGTACCAAATCACGTCATTTATCTGCCAGTCTCTGTCAAGACAATAGGTCATACTCAATTGCGAATTGTTGATCAAAACGGTCATTTGGTTAATTTTCGAGGAGAAACCATAACAATTAGATTACACATCAAGTCCCTTGGGTGATGGGTATTGTTTTTAATAACAAAAATAAGGTTGGTTACGGTTGTAAAACGAAAACGCGGTGTCAAAAACAATTCAGTCAACGGAAAATTCTGAAGAGATTAACACCTCAAAATCTGCAGCTCCTGAAAAATCTGGGACTAAAGGTTGTAAAAAGAAGAGAACGAGTAAATTAAAGTTATTCTGTACGTGTGTATGTGTATTTATATATCGCACTATTATTATTTGCTATGGAAGAGGAAATATTAAGTATTGAAAAACCAATCATTTTCGATGAGTCTATTGCGCATTACGAAGTGCATGCGCAGCAACCATATACATCATCAACATATAATAATAGTGACGAAATTCGAATCACTGTCCAAAATCAAGACCATTGTCTACATCCAAGCAAAAGTTCGCTTCATATAAGTGGAAGACTTTTAAAAAATGATGGAACAGCTGTAGCAAACACTTCTATAATTTCCAATGGGATCTGTCATTTATTTGAAGAAATAAAATATGAACTTAATGGTGTAGAGATTGATAAAAATAAAAATGTAGGTCTTACAAGTTTAATGAAAAATTACGTTTCATTTGATGTTAGTCAAAGCAAATTTCTTGAAAATGTTGGTTGGTTGGAATTTAATAATGATAATAGCACATTGACTAATGCGCAAGGTTACTTTGATATTTGCGTACCATTAAATATGCTTTTCGGTTTTGCGGAAGATTATCAAAAAATTATTGTTAACGCTAAACATGAGCTAATTATTATAAGATCGAGAATTGACTCAAATGCAGTTTTTCAAGTTGCACCTGTTGAAGAATTCAATATAGTTATTGAAAAAATTGAATGGTTGTTGCCTTATATCAAATTGTCTGATGCTCGAAAATATAAATTATTAAAGTATATTGAAAAGGATCCATCTATTCCAATTAGTTTTAGAACTTGGGAATTATATGAGTATCCTTTACTACCGTTGACTCAGAAGCATATCTGGAGTGTAAAAACTTCAACACAGTTAGAAAAACCTAGATTCATTGTATTAGGATTTCAGAAAAACAGGAAAAATAATACTCTATTAAATTCAAGTTACTTTGACCATTGTCAAATATCAGATGTAAAATTATTTTTAAATTCACAAAGTTATCCATATGGTAATATGAATCTTAATATTAATAGAAATCAATATTCTATGCTTTATGAAATGTATACGAATTTCCAAGCTGTATACTATGGCAAAGAATCTCAGCCACTTTTAACAAAAAAGGAATTTTTGCAATTTGCCCCCTTAGTTGTAATTGATTGTTCTAAACAAAATGAATCGTTAAAAAGTGGTCCAGTTGATATTCGTTTAGAAATTGAGTTAAGAGAAAACTTTCAAGGCAACACTTCAGCATATTGTTTAATTTTGCATGATCGCATCGTTGAGTATAAACCATTAAGTGGTATTGTAAAAAAGATTATATAATTTTGTTAAATTAAATAATTAATTAAATTTTTAAACAATTGTAATTTTAATTATTACTGTAATTTTATTATGAATAAAAAATAGAAGAAATTATTTTATAATTTCAAATTAATTAATTTTTTAAATAATTGTAATTTTTAATTAAATTAAAAAAAATTAATTACTTATATTAAAAATACTTGTTAAAATGAAAAGAAAGATCAAAAAGTACTCTTCATATGTAACTAATTCAATACTACGTTATGTGAATGAATTTAATCTGATGTTTACGTATTAAGTCGCACTCGACCTTGTGTAAAATTTGTCGTAGGTCGTGTATACTTATAAGACATATATGTATATCACATACAATTAGTTTGCTTTATAATATCTTCTAATAATTTTTTATTATGATTTTATATTTAATTAGTAAGAAAAAATGTTATTATTATTTTATTAATAAAAACAGTAATTTTAATTATAATTGTACCTAAAATGAAGAAAAATAAAAAGATAAATAAAACTTGCAAGTTTTTAATTTTATTTTACACGGATATCCAAATTTTTTTTATAAAGTTATTTTTATAACATATAATTTAATAAATTATTAATATGAATTATTATTTTTAAAATTTTTTTTAAAAATATAGTAAAGTAAGCATAAATTTTATTTAAAAAATAATTAAATTAATTTTTTAATTCGTTTTGTACTAATTAATGAAATAGTTTCTCAATAGGAAAAAAAGAAATATTTTAAATAAATTGCTTATTATTAAAACTGTACTCTATAAAAAATTATTTTTATTTATAATTAAACACACAGGAATAAAATATTTTTGTATTTTATTTTATTTTATATGTTCTTTACAAATATAAAAAATAAGTGTAAGAATTTTGTATAAGAATGTGTATAATGTGTATAAGAAAAAGAAGAAATAATAAGTAATATATAATTTTATACATATAATAGTGTGTAAAGTCCATTGACTTCTAAATATTATTTCATTCATTCTTTATTCTCCTTTTCTTCTTCTCCTCTCCCCTCTTCAGGCATACGTTGCTCACCTACGCCTTCTACTGTATCACCATCGTCAATGCCTTGAGCCCCCTTCCCTTCTCCCGCCTCTTCTACTTCCATCGGTTGCTCTCCTGTATTAGAAGCAGCTAGTTCTCTCTCGCCATCCTCCACGATATCAATGCCTTCGTCCTCCTCGCCTTCTTCTGTTGTTTTAACGTCCATAGGTTCCTCGCATTCGGACTCTGCATAATTATTTAAGCTGCTTTCTAGTTCCCAAATTAAATTATTATTTTCTTTTTCAGCTTGCGTGACATCTTGTTCTTCATATTCCGCTAAGTGACATTCTTCAATTTGAATTTCTAAATTATTACAATCAAAATCATTTAATCCATCGTCCAAATTTTGAGGTGAAAAATGAGCAGGAACTTCTAAATAAGGATTTTTTTCTAAATGAAACGATGAAGGTCCTGTTTTTTTAACTTCAACTATTAAATTATTATGACGCAAGTAAACGTTATCATCATCCGTTTTATTACAAAAACAACCATAGTTATGGACAGCTATTGTTATCATTAGAGTGTCCCTTAATTTTGAAATATCAATGTCTTCCGTCATCCATTCTGAAGGAATGTCTACTGACATTTCAAAAGACGAGTAAAAGTCACCACTCTGTAAAAAAAATATTATTTAATATTAAAATAGAATCAAAAATAATTATTTATATATTTTCAATTAATTTATTTAAAAAATGTTGTAGTTGTAACTTTTTATTATTTAATTATTTAATTATTTTATTATTTATTTATTTTACTTTTATTATAATTTATTATTTTTATTATTTATTTTATTATTATTTTACTGTAAATCCACGTCTCTTGATAAAATATCCCTGCGGTGTTTTTATAATTTCGGCTTTAATTCCTTTAAATAATAATGTCGTCTTTCCATCAGGAATTAAAGATCCGGTTATTATTTCTTTCGCTCGCATTGCTATTGGAATTATGCACAATTTCTTAAAAGTTTGATGATTTACACATGAATGAAGCCAAGCTGAAGGAGCAGTAATTCTAATTGATACCCTTGTGTACGCCATTTTTTTTATTTCTGTAAATTAAATATAACAAAAATTTTAAGCCTTAAATAAGCTTCAATTTTAAAAATTCATAATAAAAATTTTGAATATAAATGTTCTTTAAATGAATAATTCAAATAAACAAATTAAAAGTTAATTAAAAAATTAATAAAATCCAACAAATAAATTAAAAACTTCAGTTAAAATATTTAAAAATTTAATGAAAACCAATAAATATAAAGTTAATAAAATGAAATTGTTAAATCAATTGAAGTCAATTAAATAAAAAATTAAGAAACTTATATTTAAAAAATCAAATAAAAAAAATAATACATAAAATTTATTTAATTATGAAGAAATTTATTAAAATTTATGAAAGAATTAAATAATTTATTAAAATTTATTTATTGCTTTAATCATATTTATTTAGTACTTTTATTTATTAAATAATTTATTAAAACTTGTTAATTTGAGTATTATTACTTATTGACATTTATTTATTATTTTTGTAACATTTATTTATTACTTTAATAAATAAATTTAAAATAAAAATTTTAAAGGAGGTTTTAATTTGTAAAATAAAATTAATTATTAAATTAATGTATGAAAAATTCTGTTAAATAAAATAAATTTTACTGTTAAAATTAAATAATAAATTCAAATTAATTTGAAATTTTGCTTACAATTTGCGAAAAAGGCACTAGAAAAAATCACAAAAGCACAATATGTTTAGTTCACTCAACTTGAATGCACTTTATGTGATTTAATTTATGTGGTTGTCACTTGTATAATGAAGCTCCCTTGCATCAGCCTTCTTTTTATACCCAAGCCAAATTGTTTATAAAACTTGAGACAAAGATAAGCTGGTAAATTGAAACAAGAAGGTAGAGTGTGATATGATTCTCGCTTTGATGGGGTGTTTCTTTTTTATATTGAGAAACAAAGATAGCTGTATATCATGAATTTCTTTCTTTAAATTAAAATTTTTTAATGTTTTTTGAAACCCCAAGGTAGTGTATCTGTATTTTTAGGTAATAACAGTCTTTTATCATCATGCCAGCTTAAAACTTTTTTTTTTGTTTCAGAGTATATACATCATGCTTTTTACTTTTTATTAAATGTTGTGTTTTTATCAAATTTTTGAAATTGAAAAGTGATTTTTTATAGTCTTGAATTGTAATTTTTTTTAGTGTTGAACGTTTGACCCCTTTTGCTTTTTTCTTTTCATTTTTTTCACCAAATACTTTATATGTATATAGTTTTGAGCGTAATCCTATAAATTCTGTTATAATTTTTCCATTGCATTCGTCTTTCATTAATCCCAATACTTTTTTGTTTGCTAATGGAATTCCATAAATATTATCTTGTGGGTAATCAGATGTATCAAAAAATTTTAAATCTCGTTTAATAAAATCATAAATATTTGGAACATTAATGTGATAAATTAAGCTGTCCGTATCAGTGTAAAGTAATTTGGACTTTTCGCCAAATGTTCTCTTTATATAATTGTAGTGAAAATCATAAGTATATAATTTAGAAACATCTAAAATGCTAAATCCAACATAGATTGGTTTATTAAAATTAACGTGTAGTTTATTGAGCTCTATAATAACCAAGTTTTTATCAAATATATTGCAGCTATGAAAATTTGGTTTACCAATAAGTGCTTTAGCTCCATATCTACCCTCCCATTTTGTAACTATTTTAACATCTTTATGTTTTCTTACATTTTCGATTGTTTTTCCAAAAACTGAGTTATTCATTAACTTATAAAAATTTTTTTCAAATACATTAGTAGATTTCTTTCTCAATTCTGTATTCAAATCAATATACTGTCTCAACCATTGTGATTGCATAAATTTTAATATTCTATGAATTTTTTTTAATTTCATTCCTAATCGTATATAATATTTAAGATTTTTGTAATGGATAACATATTTTTCTTTAGGATATAAATTAGTTATCAATTTTGGTAATTTGATGTCAGTATTTGGAGGCACAAAATGTTCTGGACATAAAGGCAAATCTTTGTGTAAATCATGCAAATTTTCCGGGTAATCTAGGTCTACTTCTAAAATATAACCATAAGCAGCATCATCCGCAATTTCAGATACATCAAAGTTTATTAAATTTGTTTCCCATTGAAAATCTGAAAGCGGTAGAAATTCACTCATTCCTGCACCGTATAAATTATTTACATCAAAGTACATAATATATGATTCTTCAAGATTTTTGTTAAAATCTGTTTCCATAAATCTGTTATTTGCTTTTGCATATCTGTTTGAACATTGAGAAACTCCACCCCTGATGCCCTTTTCCAAAAAAAGCACCATATCTATATCAGTTAATAATTCTAATTCTATTTTTGTTAATTTGAGCATTGCATCAAATGCAAGCACAGGTGCAGTATAATAATGTAAAGGGTCTAAAT
Organism: Leptopilina boulardi; assembly: GCF_019393585.1. Lineage (NCBI taxonomy): Eukaryota > Metazoa > Arthropoda > Insecta > Hymenoptera > Figitidae > Leptopilina > Leptopilina boulardi. The sequence goes on along the minus strand of NW_026137705.1, from coordinate 17,212 downwards.
TATAAGCAGATAAACAAGTTTTTCGAAAATTTTCAAATATGTCAGCTAAAAGTAAGACATCTGTTTTTAAATACAAGTCTGAATAATCACCTAAACTTTTTAAATTAAAGGTGGTCCAAACTTTACAAGCATGTAGATAATCATCTTCTGAAATATATGAATCATTTAATTTAGAATAAAATGATTCTTTTTGTGGTAATTGATTTTCCTGTAATTTTTCCCAATTATTAATATATTCGTATGGGAAAACACCTTTTCTTGTTAATAAATTAAATTCATTAATATTGTTACAATATTTTTCTGTGATTTTCTTTTCATCATTTTTGAGAAAATTTGCCAATTTATCCAAACTACTGGGCATAAATCTGAAAGAATCTAAAAATCTAAAGCACACATTTTTTCCATCTACATATTTGGTAAAAGATATATATTTTTCTTTATTTATAGGTAAAAGCTTAACACATCCTTCGAAACTCGTACATAATTCTTTTATAAAAAAATGAGCATCATACCCTGATAAATTGTGAAAAATTACTGGAATTACATGCGAACTTTTGTAATTTATATTACATCCCTGATGGGCAGCACCCCTGTATTTTCCTGTGAAATGATTGTGATCTCGACATCTAATATCATTAATTTCAAATGATTTTTCGCAAATGTAACAATTTTCCGAAGTATGAAATTCTAATTCTTGTTGAAAAGTTAAAGGTTCCATTGGAACTATTTTTTTAGATAAAAGTCAACAGAATTTGCGATATCTTTCAATTTATTCATAAACCAGGTAATGCAATCCTTTCCTCTGTAACTTTCAAATATTGAAATTGTGTCATCAAACTCACATTTTAAATAGAATGCAACACTATGTGAAACATGTTTATTATATGCACCTGAAACTATTTTATTATCATTAATAGGTTCTAAAATGCTTTTAGTGTCAGCATACACAACAAATGGAACTTTTTCTTTAAATCTAAAATTTTTAAATTTTAAAATGTTGTCGTTTTCATTTGGTAAAATTACTCTACATGTGTTTAATTTGGTACAATCAATTTTATGCTTTTCTAGTGAATATTCATATTTAAAATGACATAAGCATCTATCACAAATCCAAATTTGACATTTACTTTTTGTCATTTGTGATTTAACCAACCGTGACAAGTTACGAATCCATGCAAAATGATAAAAATTTGTCCCATTTTCATCACTATTATCAAAAACAGCATCTAAATTATTAATCATCAATAAGTGAATAGTCGGTTTTTCAGAAAACTGTTTACTTATATATAAAGGAACTATTTCTTGTTTGTTGCTTTTAATACTATCCAATCCATAAATGTTTATTCTTAAACTATTCATTTTTTCAAATTTTGGTATATCTGACAAAGCAATAGGAAAATTAATGCCTTCGTATTTTAATAAACCTTTAAAATCAGGATAAGAACTGGTAAGGTTTGAATTATTGTCAACAGGATATAAAGCTGATATTATTGACCAAAGAAAGCAAAAATTATCTCTATTTTTAATATTAACAACAGCTTTCTTATTTCTTATAAATTTTGGTAATTCTGTAAAAGTACTGAATCCACCTTGTAAAGGTGCATATCTGTTAATATTTACTATTAAATTTATAATTTCTTTCAAAGACCACCCTGATTCTTTTGCATTAAAATCTTCAACTTTTTGTGAAATATATTCAATTGTATTATCAAAGAACAATTCAATGTCTGAAGAATGAAGAATAATTTCATTTTTTGTGTTAAAAAATTTTTTTTCTTCAATAATTTCACCATCGCTCGCGGTTGTAAAATTAGCTGTAAATATAAAATTTACTTTCAAGCCATTGTTTTTCTTCAATGCATTTTTTAAACGATATTTAATTAAAGATCGTGAATCCTCTAAAAATTCAAATAAATCTTTATGTTTTAAATTAATAATAACTCCCGTTCTCACTCTTTTTTCAAACGCTGATTCTAAGTCTTCCCATTTAATTCTGGTAGATTTTTTATTTTTATTTATTTCAATACCTTTACCTTCTTTTTTTGTTTGCTTCAATTTTTCATTTAATGTTTTCAAAATTCCTAGAGTGGCTATTATCTTATTTTTATCACCTACTGTTAGGTCCTTCTTTACTCTTAAAAGTTTATTTAAAACAAGAATATTTTGTGAACCCAGTTTTATCCACTTTTCAATTTCATTTAAAAATTTGTTATTATTTTGAATTGTATTTACAGTCTCCAGAGCACTTTCCATAATTTTAATCATTTTTTGGCAATTAGAATTCATCTTTTTTAAATAAAACAAGAGACACTTGTAACTATTAACAACCACTTTTTAAATGGTAATGTATTATACAATCTCATACAGAGCTTCGATGAAAAATGACTACAAAGAACAATAAACAATTTCTTTTTATACTGCCCTTCACGTTGCTGATAAAAAAATAGTTGCCTGGAAAAATTTATTGTTAAAAATATATATATATCACATACCTTTCTTTGCATCAATAAATTCCATTACCGTCTTCAAATTTTACACCGCACATAACGCCACGCGGCATTTCAAATTTCAAACCATGCGACAGGCTTCTCATAGTCTGATAAGAAAAAAAAATAAACATGTGGCACTCGATATATTGAAAACAAGTTCCATATGACATACGCTACCGGCATATACATTACATTATATGTATATATATAATGTATTATTACAAGACAAAACATTTGTCTTATAATCAATTAAAAATGATACATTTACTGCAAATTGACCTAACATTTTATCTTTTACATTGCATATTTCTTATAATAAATGCACTCATATTATGCATATTCAACACTGTTTTATCTATCCTCTTTAAATCGGATGCACTCTGATCGCAAGAAAAATTCCATAGAAAGTGTTAAATGACAAAATGCTAAAATAAGAAAAACATTCAACATTCCTAACTTAAATAATATTGAGCAATCAAAGATATGTAAGGGGGCTTCTGGATATAGCTAAAGTCAACGCTTTATCCAGAAGCCCCCTTACATATCTACTTCCACGAAAACCGAGAAATTCGTTTAAAACGTATAAGGATAAAAATCTAGTATTATGACGATTTTTCTGATAGATTTCCATGAAATCCATGAGACATAGCGATATAAAAATAAATGGTTAAAAAATAGCGAAAAAAAAATTCGAAAATTCAGACAAAATTTCGGAATTATGATTTTAATATAATAGAAGATTCAGTATTTCCAAATTGTCCACGAAAACCGAGAAATTCGTTTAAAATGTATAAGGATAAAAAACCAGTATTATGACGACTTTTCTGATAGATTTCCATGAAATCCATGAGACATAGCGATATAAAAAGAAACGGTTAAAAAATAGAGAAAAAAACAAAAATTCGAAAATTCAGACAAAATTTCGGAATTATGATTTTAATATAATAGAAGATTCGGTATTTCCAAATTGTCGACCAGTATTATGACGATTTTTCTGATAGATTTCCATGAAATCCATGAGACATAGCGATATAAAAGGAACGGGTAAAAAATAGAGAAAAAAACAAAAATTCGAAAATTCAGACAAAATTTCGGAATTATGATTTTAATATAATAGAAGATTCGGTATTTCCAAATTGTCGACCAGTATTATGACGATTTTTCTGATAGATTTCCATGAAATCCATGAGACATAGCGATATAAAAGGAACGGGTAAAAAATAGAGAAAAAAACAAAAATTAGAAAATTCAGACAAAATTTCGGAATTATGATTTTAATATAATAGAAGATTCGGTATTTCGAAATTGTCCACGAAAACCGAGAAATTTGTTTAAAACGTCTAAGGATAAAAATCCAGTATTATGACGATTTTTCTGATAGATTTCCATGAAATCCATGAGACATAGCGATATAAAAATAGCTGTTAAAAAATAGAGAAAAAAAACAAAACTTCGATAATTCAGACAAATTTTTGGAATTATGATTTTAATATAATAGAAGATTTGGTATTTCGAAATTGTCCCCGAAAACCGAGAAATTCGTTTAAAACGTATAAGGATAAAAAACCAGTATTTTGACGATTTTTCTGATAGATTTCCATGAAATCCATGAGAAATAGCGATATAAAAAGAAACGGTTAAAAAATAGAGAAAAAAACAAAAATTCGAAAATTCAGACAAAATTTCGGAATTATGATTTAAATATAATAGAAGATTCGGTATTTCGAAATTGTCCACGAAAACCGAGAAATTCGTTTTAAACGTATAAGGATAAAAAACCAGTATTATGACGATTTTTCTGATAGATTTCCATGAAATCCATGAGACATAGCGATATAAAAATAAATGGTTAAAAAATAGCGAAAAAAAAAATTCGAAAATTCAGACAAAATTTCGGAATTATGATTTTAATATAATAGAAGATTCAGTATTTCCAAATTGTCCACGAAAACCGAGAAATTCGTTTAAAACGTATAAGGATAAAAAACCAGTATTTTGACGATTTTTCTGATAGATTTCCATGAAATCCATGAGACATAGCGATATAAAAAAAACGTTTAAAAAAAAAGACAAAAAAACAAAAATTCGAAAATTTCTACAAAATTTCGGAATTTTGATTTTAATAAAAAATTCGGTATTTCGAATTTGTCCACGAAAACCGTGAAATTTAATTAAAACGTATTAAGATAAAAAACCAGTATTATGACGATTTTTCTGATAGATTTCCATGAAATCTATGAGACATAGCGATATAAAAAGAAACGGTTAAAAAATAGAGAAAAAAAGAAAAATTCGAAAATACAGACAAAATTTCGTAATTATGATTTTAATATAATGGAAGATTCGGTATTTCGAAATTGTCCACGAAAACCGAGAAATTCGTTTAAAACGTATAAGGATAAAAAACCAGTATTTTGACGATTTTTCTGATAGATTTCCATGAAATCCATGAGACATAGCGATATAAAAAGAAGCTGTTAAAAAATAGAGAAAAAAAACAAAACTTCGAAAATTCAGACAAAATTTCGGAATTATGATTTTAATATAATGGAAGATACGGTATTTCGAAATTGTCCACGAAAACCGAGAAATTCGTTTAAAACGTATAAGGATATGTTGATTTGTAAAACGCGCCAAGTTGACAATCTCAAATTGTGTTATAATCACGTGATCAAACGTGTTCATTTTTTAGATACTGGCGTCTCGTCAGTCGTTGTCAGTTCTGATAAAACCTTTGTATTGAGATCTTCGCATCCATAAATAAATCAGTTTTATTCATATAAGTTAAATCCTATTTTTATCTCAAGTCCATTTTTATAACCTTAACGTAATTGCCACTCTCAATTCATAACAGGTTATGGGCCCAGAGTTCGCGATCGTAGGTTATATGTAAAATCGTATTGACTTGTTCGTGTTCGAAGTGAAACGTGGCGTGGTTTCAAAATGGCCGGTACGTATTCGACGCGAATAGAAACTTTAACGAAAGACAATTACGATACATGGAAGCTGCAAGTCGAAGCGCTTCTTGTTCGCAATGATACTTGGGAATATGTAATAGGTGAAAAGGTGAAACCCGAAGTAGTAGGTGATAATGCAGAGGCTTTAGCTGATGCTCGAGCGGCAGCGATAGCCTGGGACGCGGCGGATCGAAAAGCGCGTTCTGACTTGGTTTTAGCAATAAGTCCGTCAGAGCTAAAGCAGATAAAAAGTTGTGTTACCTCGAATCAAATGTGGCTAAAGTTACAAAGCATTTATCAATCTACAGGACCAGCGAGGAAAGGCAGACTTTTGAAGCAGTTGACGCTTCAAAAGATGTCGGACGACGGAGATGTTCGCGAACATATCAGATGTTTTTTCGATGCGGTAGATAAGCTTCAAGAAATGGACATTCAAATTCACGATGATTTGTTAAGTGTTTTATTGCTGTACAGTTTACCTTCATCATATAAAAATTTTCGTTGTGCAATAGAGTCGCGGGATGAGTACCCAACGCCGGAAATGCTAAAAATTAAAATTACGGAAGAAAGTGATGCAAGGTTAGCGAAAAACAAAGATGTGAATTCAAGTGCCATGTTTGTAAAGTCCAGTGAAAAGGGATATCAGAAAAAGGGGAAGTTCGGAAAGTCACGAAATGTTCCGAAGAATGCCGAATCTGGTAAAACAAATACCTTTCCCTACAAATGCCATAGATGTCACAAGGTTGGTCACAAGGCTGCAGATTGTGAGGAGGACATAAAGAAAATTCCTCATAAAGCAAATGCAGCAGAAGAATTAGTTTTTCTTGCAACTATCGAAAGTGAAAAAGTTTTCAACGTTGAAACTGTCATTCCAAATGTGAAATGGTGTCTTGACAGTGGGTGTACATCCCATATGGTGCGCGATGAAAACAAGTTTCTCAAGAAAGATCAAAGTAGTGATGTGAAGTTAAATTTGGCCAGCCACTCTTCTGTTCCCGTACTAGGAAAAGGAACTGTCGAAATTTCGGTTACTGATGGAAATGAAGAAAAGATTCTCCAGCTCGAAGACACCCTTCATGTACCTGATCTCAGAATGGATCTCATGTCTGTAGGGAAAATTGCAGACAAAGGTTACAGTGTTCTTTTTAAAAAGGAATGTGCAGTGGTACTAAACGACAATCAGGAAGTGAAAATGATCGCGGATAGAATGGGTGGTTTATATTATGTGAGAGAAATTTCTGAAGCTGCTAGTGTGTTAACTGAAAATCAGGCTGTACCAAAAATCGAGTTATGGCATCGAAGGTTAGGGCATTTAAACGAAAAGTGTCTTAAGAGTATTGTGAGTGAACAAAAGGCAAATGGAATTGACTTTAATACGAAGGATAAGCTTTCAGTGTGTGAACCGTGTTTAAAAGGAAAATTTTCGCGACTTCCTTTTCCAAAAACATTGCCTAAAAGCACAGAAATTCTTGAAATTGTGCACACTGATTTATGTGGACCGATGAAGGTTGAATCGCTTGGTGGTGCAAAGTATTTTATTACTTTTATCGATAATGCTACGCGGTGGTGTGAAATAAAGTTTTTAAAATCGAAAGGTGACGTTTTGAAAGCATTTAAAGACTTTAAATCTTCTGCGGAAAATCAAACTGAACGGAAAATCAAGTTTGTTCAATCGGATAACGGTCGCGAGTACTGTTCGAAAGAATTTGACGAGTTTCTCAGCAGTTGTGGAATAGTTCGTAGATTGACAGTAACATATACTCCGCAACAAAACGGTGTTGCTGAGCGGAAGAACCGCACTGTTGTCGAAGCAGCGAGATGCATGATGGCTGAGTGTAATCTGCCTCCATTTTTCTGGGCAGAAGCAATTGCAGTGGCTAATTATGTGCGAAACAGATGTCCTTCTGAGAGTCTTAATGGAAGGATTCCGTTTGAACTTTGGAAAGGAAGAGCTCCTGATTTGTCGCATCTTCGGACATTTGGCTGTCAAGTCTTCATCTACAACAAGAATCCTGCGAAAGGGAAACTGGAACCACGTGGAAAAGAGGGAGTCTTTATTGGATACTCGGATGTTCAAAAGGGTTATCGAATTTGGATGCCACAGGAAAGAAAAGTGGAAGTGTCAAGAGATGTAGTTTTTGTGAATAAGTTTACAACGCAAGAAAAGCAAAGTGAATTTTTCTCAGAAGAAATTTTTGACAAGAAAAGTGAAAATAATCCTCGTGAACAAAATTGGATTGACATTGATCCCATTCGTCAACAAAGTGTGGTTGATGATCCGATTCATGAACAAAATCCTGCCGATTTTCCTGAAAACGATTATTCGTCTGAAGATGAAGATTTTCTGGGTTTTCAACAAAATCAAGAAAGAAGACTTCCTGGAAGACCTTCCAAAATAAAGACAGGTGAACGTGGAAGACCTAGAAAGAAATATAGCACTGTACCAATTGCATCGATTATTGAAAATGTTGAACCCTATGCGGGTGTTGCTGAAATCACTGTTCAAGAGGCACTCAATGGATGTGATGCAGATGAATGGAAGGCAGCAATAGAAACTGAATTCCAAGGATTGATCAAGAACAACACCTGGGAACTGTTGGATCGCCCGGAGAAGAAAAACATTATTGGCTGTAGGATCGTTTTAATCAACAAATACAACAATGATGGGAGTATCGAAAGAAGAAAAGCGCGTCTTGTTGCGAAGGGTTATTCGCAAAAACCTGGTGTTGATTTTAATGAAACTTTCGCGCCAGTAACACGCATAGGATCAATTCGACTTGTCATGGCAGTAGCTGTGGAAACCGGGCTCATCGTTCATCAAATTGACGTGGCGACAGCATTTCTGAACGGAGTTGTCGAAGAAGACATTTACATGGAGATGCCTGAAATGTTCGAGGAACTGCTACCAAAAATCGCAGCTAAGGAGCAAGGAGATTCTCTAAAAATGTTAAGTGAAATTCAAAAAGGAAACAAAGTGTGCAAGTTAAAAAGGGCGATTTATGGACTCAAGCAAGCGGGACATCAGTGGCACCAGAGACTTAAGGAAGTTTTTCAAAAGCTTGGCTTGAAACCAGTGAATGCTGATTGTTGTGTTTACATTTCCACGCGAGGAAAAGATTGTTTGATTGTAGTGACATATGTTGACGATATATTATTGGCATCAAGAAGTTTAAACTGGATATCGGAATTCAAACAGAAACTGCGAAATTATTTCGAAATCAAAGATTTGGGAAATGTGACAAGATGTTTGGGTATGGAATTCAAACAAACGGAAAGTAGCATTGAAATTTCACAAAAGATCTACATTCGAGAAATTCTTAAAAGATTCAATATGACAGATTCGAAACCAGTTTCAACACCAATTTCTCTTGGAACGAAATTGATCAAATCGGAAGAGTGTGGTGAAAATCAAAACAATTTTCCATTTCGAGAGTTAGTCGGAGCCTTAATGTATTTAGTCGTTTCAACAAGGCCAGATATCGCGTACAGTGTAAATTGGTTGAGCCAATTTAATAACTCTTTCGGTAAAGAGCATTGGATCGCAGCAAAACGAATCCTGCGATATCTACAAGGAACGATGGATTTAGGGTTGAAATTTGAGAAGACAGAGGAATCTCTAAAGGGCTATGCTGATGCTGACTGGGGAAATTGCCCGGTAGATGGAAGATCTTACACTGGCTACGTTTTCACATTGGCAAATGCTTCCATTTCCTGGGAGGCCAGAAAGCAACGGTCTGTGGCCTTATCTAGCACGCAGGCTGAGTATATGGCGATGTCAGAGGCCACCAAAGAAGCTATATTCTTAAAGAATTTTTTGAAAGAATTACATTTCGAAATGCCTAATCCTATAAAAATTTTCAATGATAACCAAGGGGCACATCTTCTAGCCAAAAACCCAGTTTTTCACAACAGGACAAAACACATTGCCTTGAGGCATCATTTTGTACGAGAAGCACTCAGTGATGGATTCATTGATTTGGAATACCTGCAGACAAGTGAAATGATAGCTGATGTCTTAACCAAGGGCTTACCTGGACCTCTTCATCGAAAGTGCATTAATGGACTCGGACTTGTGCAAATAAAATAAAAGTGTCGGGTTTTTTTTTTCTTTTTAAATCTACATTCAGGGAGGGAACACAATTTTTCGATTGAGGGGAAGTGTTGATTTGTAAAACGCGCCAAGTTGACAATCTCAAATTGTGTTATAATCACGTGATCAAACGTGTTCATTTTTTAGATACTGGCGTCTCGTCAGTCGTTGTCAGTTCTGATAAAACCTTTGTATTGAGATCTTCGCATCCATAAATAAATCAGTTTTATTCATATAAGTTAAATCCTATTTTTATCTCAAGTCCATTTTTATAACCTTAACGTAATTTCCACTCTCAATTCATAACAGGATAAAAAACCAGTATTTTGACGATTTTTCTGATATATTTCCATGAAATCCATGAGACATAGCGATATAAAAAAAACGTTTAAAAAAAAGACAAAAAAACAAAAAATTCGAAAATTTCTACAAAATTTCGGAATTTTGATTTTAATAAAAAATTCGGTATTTCGAATTTGTCCACGAAAACCGTGAAATTTAATTAAAACGTATTAAGATAAAAAACCAGTATTATGACAATTTTTCTGATAGCTTTCCATGAAATCTATGAGACATAGCGATATAAAAAGAAACGGTTAAAAAATAGAGAAAAAAACAAAAATTCGAAAATACAGACAAAATTTCGTAATTATGATTTTAATATAATGGAAGATTCGGTATTTCGAAATTGTCCACGAAAACCGAGAAATTCGTTTAAAACGTATAAGGATAAAAAACCAGTATTTTGACGATTTTTCTGATAGATTTCCATGAAATCCATGAGACATAGCGATATAAAAATAAATGGTTAAAAAATAGCGAAAAAAAAAATTCGAAAATTCAGACAAAATTTCGGAATTATGATTTTAATATAATAGAAGATTCAGTATTTCCAAATTGTCCACGAAAACCGAGAAATTCGTTTAAAATGTATAAGGATAAAAAACCAGTATTATGACGACTTTTCTGATAGATTTCCATGAAATCCATGAGACATAGCGATATAAAAAGAAACGGTTAAAAAATAGAGAAAAAAACAAAAATTCGAAAATTCAGACAAAATTTCGGAATTATGATTTTAATATAATAGAAGATTCGGTATTTCCAAATTGTCGACCAGTATTATGACGATTTTTCTGATAGATTTCCATGAAATCCATGAGACATAGCGATATAAAAGGAACGGGTAAAAAATAGAGAAAAAAACAAAAATTCGAAAATTCAGACAAAATTTCGGAATTATGATTTTAATATAATAGAAGATTCGGTATTTCCAAATTGTCGACCAGTATTATGACGATTTTTCGGATAGATTTCCATGAAATCCATGAGACATAGCGATATAAAAGGAACGGGTAAAAAATAGAGAAAAAAACAAAAATTAGAAAATTCAGACAAAATTTCGGAATTATGATTTTAATATAATAGAAGATTCGGTATTTCGAAATTGTCCACGAAAACCGAGAAATTTGTTTAAAACGTCTAAGAATAAAAATCCAGTATTATGACGATTTTTCTGATAGATTTCCATGAAATCCATGAGACATAGCGATATAAAAAAAAGCTGTTAAAAAATAGAGAAAAAAAACAAAACTTCGATAATTCAGACAAATTTTTGGAATTATGATTTTAATATAATAGAAGATTTGGTATTTTGAAATTGTCCCCGAAAACCGAGAAATTCGTTTAAAACGTATAAGGATAAAAAACCAGTATTTTGACGATTTTTCTGATAGATTTCCTTGAAATCCATGAGAAATAGCGATATAAAAAGAAACGGTTAAAAAATAGAGAAAAAAACAAAAATTCGAAAATACAGACAAAATTTCGTAATTATGATTTTAATATAATGGAAGATTCGGTATTTCGAAATTGTCCACGAAAACCGAGAAATTCGTTTAAAACGTATAAGGATAAAAAACCAGTATTTTGACGATTTTTCTGATAGATTTCCATGAAATCCATGAGACATAGCGATATAAAAATAAATGGTTAAAAAATAGTGAAAAAAAAAATTCGAAAATTCAGACAAAATTTCGGAATTATGATTTTAATATAATAGAAGATTCAGTATTTCCAAATTGTCCACGAAAACCGAGAAATTCGTTTAAAATGTATAAGGATAAAAAACCAGTATTATGACGACTTTTCTGATAGATTTCCATGAAATCCATGAGACATAGCGATATAAAAAGAAACGGTTAAAAAATATAGAAAAAAACAAAAATTCGAAAATTCAGACAAAATTTCGGAATTATGATTTTAATATAATAGAAGATTCGGTATTTCCAAATTGTCGACCAGTATTATGACGATTTTTCTGATAGATTTCCATGAAATCCATGAGACATAGCGATATAAAAGGAACGGGTAAAAAATAGAGAAAAAAACAAAAATTCGAAAATTCAGACAAAATTTAGGAATTATGATTTTAATATAATAGAAGATTCGGTATTTCCAAATTGTCGACCAGTATTATGACGATTTTTCTGATAGATTTCCATGAAATCCATGAGACATAGCGATATAAAAGGAACGGTTAAAAAATAGAGAAAAAAACAAAAATTCGAAAATTCAGACAAAATTTCGGAATTATGATTTTAATATAATAGAAGATTCGGTATTTCCAAATTGTCGACCAGTATTATGACGATTTTTCTGATAGATTTCCATGAAATCCATGAGACATAGCGATATAAAAATAAATGGTTAAAAAATAGCGAAAAAAAAAATTCGAAAATTCAGACAAAATTTCGGAATTATGATTTTAATATAATAGAAGATTCAGTATTTCCAAATTGTCCACGAAAACCGAGAAATTCGTTTAAAATGTATAAGGATAAAAAACCAGTATTATGACGACTTTTCTGATAGATTTCCATGAAATCCATGAGACATAGCGATATAAAAAGAAACGGTTAAAAAATAGAGAAAAAAACAAAAATTCGAAAATTCAGACAAAATTTCGGAATTATGATTTTAATATAATAGAAGATTCGGTATTTCCAAATTGTCGACCAGTATTATGACGATTTTTCTGATAGATTTCCATGAAATCCATGAGACATAGCGATATAAAAGGAACGGGTAAAAAATAGGGAAAAAAACAAAAATTCGAAAATTCAGACAAAATTTAGGAATTATGATTTTAATATAATAGAAGATTCGGTATTTCCAAATTGTCGACCAGTATTATGACGATTTTTCTGATAGATTTCCATGAAATCCATGAGACATAGCGATATAAAAGGAACGGGTAAAAAATAGAGAAAAAAACAAAAATTAGAAAATTCAGACAAAATTTCGGAATTATGATTTTAATATAATAGAAGATTCGGTATTTCAAAATTGTCCACGAAAACCGAGAAATTTGTTTAAAACGTCTAAGGATAAAAATCCAGTATTATGACGATTTTTCTGATAGATTTCCATGAAATCCATGAGACATAGCGATATAAAAAAAAGCTGTTAAAAAATAGAGAAAAAAAACAAAACTTCGATAATTCAGACAAATTTTTGGAATTATGATTTTAATATAATAGAAGATTTGGTATTTTGAAATTGTCCCCGAAAACCGAGAAATTCGTTTAAAACGTATAAGGATAAAAAACCAGTATTTTGACGATTTTTCTGATAGATTTCCTTGAAATCCATGAGAAATAGCGATATAAAAAGAAACGGTTAAAAAATAGAGAAAAAAACAAAAATTCAGACAAAATTTCGGAATTATGATTTAAATATAATAGAAGATTCGGTATTTCGAAATTGTCCACGAAAACCGAGAAATTCGTTTAAAACGTATAAGGATAAAAAACCAGTATTATGACGATTTTTCTGATAGATTTCCATGAAATCCATGAGACATAGCGATATAAAAAGAAGCGGTTAAAAAATAGAGAAAAAAACAATAATTCGAAAATTCAGACAAAATTTCGGAATTATGATTTTAATATAATAGAAGATTCGGTATTTCGAAATTGTCCACAAAAACCGAGAAATTCGTTTTAAACGTATAAGGATAAAAAACCAGTATTATGACGATTTTTCTTATAGATTTCCATGAAATCCATGAGACATAGCGATATAAAAAAAAGCGGTTAAAAAATAGAGAAAAAAACAATAATTCGAAAATTCAGACAAAATTTCGGAATTATGATTTTAATATAATAGAAGATTCGGTATTTCGAAATTGTCCACGAAAACCGAGAAATTCGTTTAAAACGTATAAGGATAAAAAACCAGTATTTTGACGATTTTTCTGATAGATTTCCATGAAATCCATGAGACATAGCGATATAAAAATAAATGGTTAAAAAATAGCGAAAAAAAAAATTCGAAAATTCAGACAAAATTTCGGAATTATGATTTTAATATAATAGAAGATTCAGTATTTCCAAATTGTCCACGAAAACCGAGAAATTCGTTTAAAATGTATAAGGATAAAAAACCAGTATTATGACGACTTTTCTGATAGATTTCCATGAAATCCATGAGACATAGCGATATAAAAAGAAACGGTTAAAAAATAGAGAAAAAAACAAAAATTCGAAAATTCAGACAAAATTTCGGAATTATGATTTTAATATAATAGAAGATTCGGTATTTCCAAATTGTCGACCAGTATTATGACGATTTTTCTGATAGATTTCCATGAAATCCATGAGACATAGCGATATAAAAGGAACGGGTAAAAAATAGAGAAAAAAACAAAAATTCGAAAATTCAGACAAAATTTCGGAATTATGATTTTAATATAATAGAAGATTCGGTATTTCCAAATTGTCGACCAGTATTATGACGATTTTTCGGATAGATTTCCATGAAATCCATGAGACATAGCGATATAAAAGGAACGGGTAAAAAATAGAGAAAAAAACAAAAATTAGAAAATTCAGACAAAATTTCGGAATTATGATTTTAATATAATAGAAGATTCGGTATTTCGAAATTGTCCACGAAAACCGAGAAATTTGTTTAAAACGTCTAAGGATAAAAATCCAGTATTATGACGATTTTTCTGATAGATTTCCATGAAATCCATGAGACATAGCGATATAAAAAAAAGCTGTTAAAAAATAGAGAAAAAAAACAAAACTTCGATAATTCAGACAAATTTTTGGAATTATGATTTTAATATAATAGAAGATTTGGTATTTTGAAATTGTCCCCGAAAACCGAGAAATTCGTTTAAAACGTATAAGGATAAAAAACCAGTATTTTGACGATTTTTCTGATAGATTTCCTTGAAATCCATGAGAAATAGCGATATAAAAAGAAACGGTTAAAAAATAGAGAAAAAAACAAAAATTCGAAAATACAGACAAAATTTCGTAATTATGATTTTAATATAATGGAAGATTCGGTATTTCGAAATTGTCCACGAAAACCGAGAAATTCGTTTAAAACGTATAAGGATAAAAAACCAGTATTTTGACGATTTTTCTGATAGATTTCCATGAAATCCATGAGACATAGCGATATAAAAATAAATGGTTAAAAAATAGCGAAAAAAAAAATTCGAAAATTCAGACAAAATTTCGGAATTATGATTTTAATATAATAGAAGATTCAGTATTTCCAAATTGTCCACGAAAACCGAGAAATTCGTTTAAAATGTATAAGGATAAAAAACCAGTATTATGACGACTTTTCTGATAGATTTCCATGAAATCCATGAGACATAGCGATATAAAAAGAAACGGTTAAAAAATAGAGAAAAAAACAAAAATTCGAAAATTCAGACAAAATTTCGGAATTATGATTTTAATATAATAGAAGATTCGGTATTTCCAAATTGTCGACCAGTATTATGACGATTTTTCTGATAGATTTCCATGAAATCCATGAGACATAGCGATATAAAAGGAACGGGTAAAAAATAGAGAAAAAAACAAAAATTCGAAAATTCAGACAAAATTTCGGAATTATGATTTTAATATAATAGAAGATTCGGTATTTCCAAATTGTCGACCAGTATTATGACGATTTTTCGGATAGATTTCCATGAAATCCATGAGACATAGCGATATAAAAGGAACGGGTAAAAAATAGAGAAAAAAACAAAAATTAGAAAATTCAGACAAAATTTCGGAATTATGATTTTAATATAATAGAAGATTCGGTATTTCGAAATTGTCCACGAAAACCGAGAAATTTGTTTAAAACGTCTAAGGATAAAAATCCAGTATTATGACGATTTTTCTGATAGATTTCCATGAAATCCATGAGACATAGCGATATAAAAAAAAGCTGTTAAAAAATAGAGAAAAAAAACAAAACTTCGATAATTCAGACAAATTTTTGGAATTATGATTTTAATATAATAGAAGATTTGGTATTTTGAAATTGTCCCCGAAAACCGAGAAATTCGTTTAAAACGTATAAGGATAAAAAACCAGTATTTTGACGATTTTTCTGATAGATTTCCTTGAAATCCATGAGAAATAGCGATATAAAAAGAAACGGTTAAAAAATAGAGAAAAAAACAAAAATTCGAAAATACAGACAAAATTTCGTAATTATGATTTTAATATAATGGAAGATTCGGTATTTCGAAATTGTCCACGAAAACCGAGAAATTCGTTTAAAACGTATAAGGATAAAAAACCAGTATTTTGACGATTTTTCTGATAGATTTCCATGAAATCCATGAGACATAGCGATATAAAAATAAATGGTTAAAAAATAGTGAAAAAAAAAATTCGAAAATTCAGACAAAATTTCGGAATTATGATTTTAATATAATAGAAGATTCAGTATTTCCAAATTGTCCACGAAAACCGAGAAATTCGTTTAAAATGTATAAGGATAAAAAACCAGTATTATGACGACTTTTCTGATAGATTTCCATGAAATCCATGAGACATAGCGATATAAAAAGAAACGGTTAAAAAATATAGAAAAAAACAAAAATTCGAAAATTCAGACAAAATTTCGGAATTATGATTTTAATATAATAGAAGATTCGGTATTTCCAAATTGTCGACCAGTATTATGACGATTTTTCTGATAGATTTCCATGAAATCCATGAGACATAGCGATATAAAAGGAACGGGTAAAAAATAGAGAAAAAAACAAAAATTCGAAAATTCAGACAAAATTTAGGAATTATGATTTTAATATAATAGAAGATTCGGTATTTCCAAATTGTCGACCAGTATTATGACGATTTTTCTGATAGATTTCCATGAAATCCATGAGACATAGCGATATAAAAAGGAACGGTTAAAAAATAGAGAAAAAAACAAAAATTCGAAAATTCAGACAAAATTTCGGAATTATGATTTTAATATAATAGAAGATTCGGTATTTCCAAATTGTCGACCAGTATTATGACGATTTTTCTGATAGATTTCCATGAAATCCATGAGACATAGCGATATAAAAGGAACGGGTAAAAAATAGAGAAAAAAACAAAAATTCGAAAATTCAGACAAAATTTCGGAATTATGATTTTAATATAATAGAAGATTCGGTATTTCCAAATTGTCGACCAGTATTATGACGATTTTTCTGATAGATTTCCATGAAATCCATGAGACATAGCGATATAAAAAGAAACGGTTAAAAAATAGAGAAAAAAACAAAAATTAGAAAATTCAGACAAAATTTCGGAATTATGATTTTAATATAATAGAAGATTCGGTATTTCGAAATTGTCCACGAAAACCGAGAA